>NC_049234.1:57461222-57767738 GCF_011100685.1 Canis lupus familiaris
GATAGTTTAGTTTTTATTCTCCACCTGGAAGGGAACATTTTTGTATCCACTTCATCCAAATACAATAACAAATTATCAAGAAATCAGTACCAGGCCGCCCCGGTGGCTAAGCAGTTTAGCGCCGCCTTCATCTAGGGTGTGATTCTGGAGACCCAGGATCGAGTCCCACATTGGGCTCCCTGCATGGAGCCTGCTTCTCCCTCTGCCTGAGTCTCTGCCTCTCTCTCTCTGTATCTCTCATGAATAAATGAATAAAATCTTAAAGAAAAAAAGAAAGAAATCAGTACCTAATATCCAAGAAATCAGTACCTAATATCTAGAAAGCACTTCTATTTTATTGAACTGGAATTTTAAACTATTTTATGAAAAGGATAGAGATCCTTGGGATCCTCATTCTAAGAAACATGATCCATATAAGTGATCCTCAATTCAGCTCTATGTTGTAATGCAGATTTCTGGGTCTCAGCACTGCAGAAATTGAATTAATTGATCTAATGTACAGTCTGGGCATTGAAACTTTTAAAACATTCTCCGATGTTTATTTTATACTGTCCAGATTGAGAATCACTAGTTTAGATTCCTGCTTCTCAAACTTCAATATGCATACTTATTACTTGGGGGCTCTTGTCAAGATATACAATCTGATTCAGCAGGTCTGAGATGGTGCTTAACACTGTGTTTTTACCTAGCTTCTGAATGTTCCTGATGCCATTGGACAACCCTCTGAATACTACGGATTCAGATGATTTTAGCTACTGATTGTCATTAATTGTCCAAATTTTGTTCCAGAATTTGAAATCTTATACACTTACACAAAGGAAAAAATGACTAAATTTGAAAAGAAGTTGAAGCAAATGAATATTACTCTACTCCATGTTGTTTACACAGTCACATGGAGAAAAGTATTATTTCAAATGATTTTTAACACTAGTTTCACTGTACATCTTTAATAGGATTTACTCTAAGGACAACAAAACTGCAAAGCAATCCTAAACTTCACTCAGCAGTTATACTATTAGTGATACTATGGTCATACAGAAACTATTTTAGCATTATTGTAGGAAGAACAATAATTATATGAATGTTTTAAGAAAAAATTTTAGTGTAAGCAAAAAAGATAAAAAAAATCAAAGATGTTGAATAACTTTTAACATTGTAATATATTCTTGTAAAATTTATTTACTTATTTTATTTACTTATTTGAAAGAGAAAGAGAGAATGAGAGACAGACAGAGAGAGAGAGAGAGAGAGAGAGAGAAAGGTGATCAGGGGCAGTAGCAGAGAAAAAGGGAAAAAATCTCAAGCAGATTCCCTGCTGAGTGAAGCCTGACAAGTGGCTTGATTTTACAACCTGAGCCCAAACAGAGTTTGCCTAAGTGACTATGCCTCCCAGTCACACATTAACATTGTAATGTTAAATGTGAATCATAAATATCAGTGTAAACTCATGATTGACATGGTGAAAGAATATAAAGATGAAGACTCCACAGTAGCAATGACCACTCCTAGTGCCCAGAATTGATGTCTAAATACCATCATCCATTAAGGTTCCTTAAATACTAAATGTAACTGTAAAGAGAAGTTGATTCTAAGTCTGGAGAAGGGAAAGTGCAAGGTAAGCATTCACTGATGAAAGGCATAAGATAGGCGATTTTATTATACTATTATTTCATTTTTTAAAATACTTCAAAAATTCAATAAAACTTGAAAAGATTTTTAAAGAAAACTTAAGTACACAAGAAATACAAATTATAAAGAATAAAGCAATAAATACAAGGAAAAATAAAAGTACTTACCAATCTTATCACTTGACTCCCCAGGAAGCTCTGAACATTACTTACAAATTCCTTCCCTGAATAGGAACTCTAGATCACATTTCCTTCTAATTTATATCTAGAGAAATCATGGTTTATTGAAGATGATGCAGTTTTATATTTTAAGGTTGATGGATTTAAAGATACACTTCCTCAGACAAGTACAGAAGAGTATGAGATGCTAACCAACAACATTTCAGGTAAATTGTATGTCATTTCTAATATAGATTTGAGAGAATTAATCTTTGAATTTTCCAAGTTTCTTTTGTCTTGCTCAGATATGTTTTGAGTATATTTTCTAGATGTGCCTTTCACCTACACCCAGAGTCCTGCCAGTTAATTAACAAAAGAAAATAATGAATATAATTAGCATATTGGCTGTCAATAATGGTCCCAAGAAAGTCAGGCCTGTGTTTGAATCCTCAGTCCCTTTCAAGTTATATGATTATAGGAGAATTAAACTGTTCAACTTCTCTTCTTAATCCACAAAATGGAGGAAAAAGTTATTGATAATTAGACAAGATTGTATTGCTCCTAGTACAATGTCTGACTTATAATGCTCAATAAACATTAAAGAAACTAAGAAAAGTATGACATATAACCTGTTTCCAAATGAAATTGATGATTTGGTGAATGATTGTTAACCATTAACTATAATAACTATAATAACTATAATAAATAATGATATGGCAAGCCACCCTGTTAATTAATGTTTATGTACATTTCATACAACCTATGTAAATGTACATATTAAATTTTATGTACAATGTATGTATATGGTTTTATATATGTGTATATTTATATTGGAAGATAGAATAGGACATAGCTCTAAATTCTAAAGTCTATTAAAATTTTTTTTGGCCTAAGTGAACATAGATGCTTACTTATAGTTTAAACTAAAACTAATACAGCTGTTTTCCATTAAATAGAGCCTTGGAGCCTTTAATTCACATTCATTTTGTAACTAAATAGATTAAAAACATTTCTGAAGTGAGTTTTGATCTTTTTGTTGATGTTCTTTCAGTTTCTTCTCCTAACATCCCAACTTGGTTATTATAGTCTGTTCTAGGTCTGCATTCACCAGCCAATTACAAATTAAGATATTTGACAAGGAATAATTAATATTTAATTAAAAATTAATTGTGGGACAGCCACGTGCAGAAGAATGAAACTAGACCATTTTCTTACACCATACACAAAGATAAACTCAAAATGGATGAAAGATCTAAATGTGAGAAAAGAATTCATCATAATCCTAGAGGAGAACACAGGCAACACCCTTTTTGAAGTTGGCCACAGCAACTTCTTGCAAGATACATCCACGAAGGCAAGGGAAACAAAAGCAAAAATGAACTATTGGGACTTCATCCAGATAAGAAGCTTTTGCACAGCAAAGGATACACTCAACAAAACTCAAAGACAACCTACAGAATGAGAGAAGATATTTGCAAATGACCTATCAGATAAAGGGCTAGTTTCCAAGATCTATAAAGAACTTATTAAACTCAACAGCAAAGAAACAAACGATCCAATCATGAAATGGGCAGAAGACATGAACAGAAATTTCACCAAAGAAGACATAGACATGAAAAAAAAAAAAAAAAAACGAAGACATAGACATGGCCAACAAGCACATGGGAAAATTCCTCATCACTCGCTATCAGGAAAACACAAATCAAAAACCACAATGAGATACCACCTCACACCAGTGAGAATGGTGAAAATTAACAAGACAGGAAACCACAAATGTTGGAGAGGATGTGGAGAAAGGGGAACCCTCTTGCACTGTTGGTGGGAATGTGAACTGGTGCAGCCACTCTGGAAAACTGTGTGGAGGTTCCTCAAAGAGTTAAAAATAGACCTGCCCTAGACCCAGCAATTGCACTGCTGGGGATTTACCCCAAAGATACAGATGCAGTGAAATGCCGGGACACCTGCATCCCGATGTTTATAGCAGCAATGGCCACGGTAGCCAAACTGTGGAAGGAGCCTTGATGTCCTTCGACAGATGAATGGATATTACTCAGCCATCAGAAAGGACTAATACCCACCATTTGTTTCGTCGTGGGTGGAACTGGAGGATATTATGCTGAATAAAGTAAGTCAATCGGAGAAGGAAAATTATCATATGGTTTCACTCATACAGGAAATATATGAAATAGTGAAAGGGATTATATGGAAAAATGAGTGGGAAAAATTAGGGAGGGAGACAAACCATGAGAGACTCCTAACTGGGAAACGAACAAGGGGTAGTGGAAAGGGAGGTGGGCGGGGGGTTGGGGTGACTGGGTGATGGGCATTGAGGGGGGCACTTGACGGGATGAGCACTGGGTATTATGCTGTATGTTGGCAAATCAAACCCCAATAAAAATATACAAAAAATTAATTGTGGTAATATGTATATAACAACAAATTTACCATCTTAACCATTTTTAAGTGTATAGTTCACTAGTATTAGGTACAACCACCACCACCATCCATCCCCAAAGCTCTTATGAAACTGAAACTCTCTACCTATTCTACAATGACTCCTCATGTCCTCCTCCCCTTAGTCCCATACAAAACTCGTTTTACTGGGGATCCCTGGGTGGCTGGGCGGTTTGGTGCCTGCCTTTGACCGGGCGAGGTCCTGGAGTCCTGTGATCGGTCCCACATTGGGCTCTCTGCATGGAGCCTGCTTCTCCCTCTGCCTGTGTTTCTGCTTCTCTCTCTCTCTCTCTCTCTCTGTCTCTCATGAGTAAATAAATAAAATCTTTAAAAAAAAAGTTTTACTTTGTCTTTATGAATTTGATTATATATACTAGGTACCTCATATAATTGAATTTATACAGGGGTTTGTCTTTTTGTGACTAGTCTTATTTCACTCAGTATAATATTCTCAAGGTTAATTTATGTTGCACCATTTGTCAGTATGTCCTTTCTTTTTTTTTTAATTATTTGAATTTAAATTAGTTAACATACACTGTATTATTAGTTTCACAGGCAGAATTTAGTGATTCTTCAGTTGCATATAATACCCAGTGCTCATAACATCAAGTGTCCTCCTTAATGTCCGTTATCCAATTACCTCATCTCCCCCTTCGATCTCCCCTCCATCAACCCTCAGTTTGTTTCCTATAACTAAGAGTCTCTTATGATTTGCCTCCCTCTGTTTTTGTCTTATTTTATTTTTCCTTCCATTCCCCTATGTTCATCTGTTTTGTTTCTTAAATTCCATGAGTGAAGTCATATGGTATTTGTCATTCTCTGACTGATTTATTTTGCTTAGCATAATGCCCTCTAGCTCCATCCACATCATTGCAAATTCCATTCTTTTTGATGGTTGAGTAATATTCCATTATATATGATATATATATGTATATATATATATAATATTCTATTACATATATACAACTTCTTTTTTGTCCCTGCATGGAGCCTGCTTCTCCCTCTGCCTGTGTCTATGCCTCTCTCTGTGTGTGTCTCTTATGAATAAATAAGTAAATAAAATCTTTAAATATATATGTAAGAGAAAATTAAATATTCCATTTATATAAGGCTATGTTGGTATAGTACTAGGATCAAAACAGATAAGCATTCCTAAATAGACTTGTCATTTACTTACTTTAAATTATTAATAAATACTTTTTGTCTTTTCTTGGTAATTTTAAAATGGAATAAAATAATAAATTAAAACATTTTCCCTACTTAAATATGTTGAAATAGAAACTACTCTGAAGTGTTTGAACAAGCTATTGCCAAGACAATTGGCAAAGACATGGATCTTTAACAGCCTTGATAAAATATAGTAACCAAATGTGTTTAAGTGTATAATTTTATGAGCTTTGTCCTATGTGTACCACGGTAATATCATTACAGTGATCAAGAAAATTAAAATATCCACTTCCTCTAAAAGTTTCCAGTTGGTACTGTGCATAGATTCCCATTTCCAACTGGTATAATTTTCTTTGCTTGAATGTGTTCCTTTAATATTTTTTATAATACATTTATACTAATGATGAATTTTTAAGCTCTTGTATATTGAATACATCTTTATTTTATCTTGTTTCTTTGAGAGATTTTTGCTAGACATAAAATTCTAAATTGCTTTTTTTATTTATTTTTTCCTTTCTATACTATCTTTTGATTTGAATTGTTTAGGAGAAGTCTGTTGTTATTCTTTTTATTTTTTAAAAGATTTTATTCATTTATTTATGAAAGACACAGAGAGAGAGGCAGAGTCATAGACAGAGGGAGAAGCAGGATCCCCTGGGAGCCTGATGCAGAGTGCGATCCCAGGACCCTGAGATCATGACCTGAGCCAAAGGCAGACACTCAACCACTGAGCCACCCAGATGTCCCTCTGTTGTTAGTTTTATCTTCATTCCTGAGTATATGTCCTTTTCCTTTGCTTCCTTTGAAATATTTTTATTATAAAATTATAATAAATTTAAGTAGTCTGATATAAGTAGTTTGATTATAGTCTGCCTTGGTGTAGATATTTCATGTATCTTTTCCTATGCATTTTTTTAAACTCCAGGGAACTATGGGTTTACAATCTTCAATACATTTTGGAAATTTTTGATCATGCTTAATTTATTCAAATATGTTTTACTTTCTGTACAACATATCTTCTTTTTTGGAGGAATGATTAAAATCTCTCACTGCACACCAGTATTCTGCGTGTGTGTTTTCATGTGTGTGTGTATTTTAGCCTTTATCCTTTGGATAGTTTATTTTTCTGTCTTTAAGCACAATTCTTTTTTTTACCTCTGAAATGTCTCTAATGTGTTTAATCTTATCCCCTGTGTTTTTTTATCTCAGACATTGCTTTTCTTTACCTATGGAAACTTATACTTTTAATATTTATGATGTCTTTGCTTAACATGATTAATTAGTCATCTAGCTTCTTGACCATATGCGATAGAGTTATAATAACTGCTCTAATCTCCTTGTCTACTAATTAAATCTTTTAACATTTCTAAGTTGGATTTCAATTAAATGATTCTTCTCATTTTGGGATTATTTAATCACTCATATGCATACTTGGCAATTTTTATTAGGATTAAAACAGCACTTAGTCTTAGATTAATATTTGCCACTGCTAAAGAATAATCCTTCTAAATACTCATACCCCATGAACTATGAATTTGTTTCACTCTTGTGCATGAGGAAGATCAGGGAATATTCCCATCTCTGTGAGAATTTGGAGCAGCCTTCCCTTGTATCCTTCGGATTGTTCTTTCACTAGTCTCAGTTAATTTCTTCAAACATATTCTCTAGTCCATACTGAAAGTTTATTTTTTTATTTTTATTTTTTTAAGATTTTATTTATTCATGAGAGACACAGAGAGAAGGCAGACACATAGGCAGAGGGAGAAGTAGGCTCCTCATAGGAAGCCCAGTGTGGGATGCGGTCCCAGAACTCCAGAATCATGCCCTGAGCCCAAGCAGATGCTCAACCACTGAGCCACCCAGGTGTCCCATATTGAAGGTTTAAAAGAGGTCTTGTGAAGATCCCCAGAGCTCATGTTCTTTATCTCTTTATTTCTCTCTTTCATATGTCACTCTTAATTTATCACACAGATTTCTCTCTCTCTGTCTTCTTCAAACTTCTAGCTTTGTCTCTTCAACTCAGGAAGACAACTAAGTTGTGCTACTGTACAAAAACCCTCTCTCCTGGTAGTAAACTAGGGCAATCATAGGGCACAGTCCTCACTTGTTCCCCTTCATTGAGTAACTTGTCCTTTGTTGCCAACTGTCCAATATCTTTACAAACATTATGTTTTTTTGTCTGAATTTTTAGTTGTTTCAAGTGGGAGGGTAAATCCAGTCTTTGTTATTCTATCTTGCCTAGTTCCTTTGCTCCTTTTACACTTGTTTATACTATCTATATTTAATCCATTTCACTTTTATTGCCTTTTTTGATGGAACTCTTTAGAAGGTCTAAGAATCATAGTAAAGACAGGTAAATACTGTTTATTTTCATAATATCAGAGTATACCACACTGAGTTGATTTAATTAAATAAGAAGCAGTAAATTCACAGTAATAATTTGGCAATTCTGTATAGGACAATAGAGGGAGCAAAGCATGTATTTTTAAAATCAATACAGGTATTCAGAATTCAAAACGAAGGAATTCATTTTTTAATGATTATAGCAAAAGGGTCAAACATCACATATTATAATATACTTTTTAAAAAATTTGTGATACCTGGATGGCTCAGTGGTTGAACATCTGCCTTTAGCTCAGAGCGTTATTCTGGAGTCCCGGGACTGAGTCCCACATCAGGCTCCCTATGGGGAGTCTGCTTCTCCCTCTGCCTATGTCTCTGCCTCTCTCTCTCTCTCTGTCTCTAATGAATGAATAAATAAATAATCTTAAAAAATAAAAATTTAATTTAGTTTAATATTATAAACTCAGAAAAATTCACTTGCTGAATTCAACATTGGGGCACCATGATCCCAAAATATTCCTGAAGGACACTTTACTAACTTGTGTGGTCTAAAAATTCATGGAAGTTGACTTTTCAAGGTCAAGATACAATACTACTGGTGTTACACCAACATGAAGAAATATCTTTTTCCTTTTCACACTAGACTTAGGTTATTATTTGAAATAATTAGGATACTTTAAGAATTGTCATCTCTAAGACGTTCTTACTTCCTGTTTTTATTTTTCTGGAAAGAGCTAAACATATATATATATATATATATATATATATATATATATATATATAATCTTAAAAGATATATACACACACAAAAGATATTTTACCAAATATCCCTAGGGTGACAAGAGATATCTCTGTTAATTTCCAAAAATAATATGTCATCATCATTCTACATTGTCAAACATTTAAATGTTACACAAGTTAAAGAAGCTTGCTCCCACATTTTTAAACAGTGAATTATCTGTTTGTTCTGAAGTTCTTGTTAATGATATAGCACTTCACCTTCTTACCACTGGATTGCTCTGTATTCTAGTTGAAAGTCCTTTGAACTGACAATCCTTTGTGCACTCAAATTCTCAATACTGAAACCAGTGGTAATACCTATGCTTAACTACACAGAGAACAAAGAGCAGATTATATCAAGATTTCCTTTGTATAATAACTGAAGAGCAGAGGGAAAAAATAGTGTATATTGGCAAGAGAATTAGGGCATGTTTCATACTTTCATCTGTCGCAATGCAAATCTGTTAAGGAGTGTTATGATATATTTTGTGCAAACAAAATGGTTTTGTAATTATATACAGGTCTTATTTGAAGATAGCAATAAATTAAGAATAAAAAATAGTTTCTTATTATAGTAGAAGAGGTACTGATGAGTTTAGTATCTCACATAAGTGATAAAAAGTGATATTTATTAACAAACTGAATTTCTAAATGGCTGTTTATGCCTATCAACTGTGTGTGTATACTTTATTTTCTAACTATATATAAAAATATATTTATTTTCTAAAGACATGATGTCAAATTTATGTTTTAAAGTTCTATTATTCGTTACATGTTGCATGATAATTTAAATTGTTATGAACAGCGACCAGTTTTTGGGTAACAGATCTTACTAGACATTATACTTTTTATACAATATAAATAAAATATATTTACATTCACATAGGGTGTCAATATATATTTAATCATTTTGTTATACTATGCTCTCGAATCAAGAAACCATGGGTCATCACTGTCCTGTGTATGTTGCCACATATATTTAAAACTGTATCAATGCTAAATCTAGCGTATAAGGAGAAATTCAACTCCTAGGTAGTGTCAGAACTAGGAAATATGTGTTCCTGAACAGTTACCATCTGTCAAATGAAACTATACTAAAGTAAAGTGTGGTGCCCACATGATGGGATCTCATTTACTGAAATTGAACTGGGAACACTGCATACATTTCATATAAGGAAGGGCTTCAATTTGACCATGGAGAGACATATAAAAGAAAAAAAAAAAAAACTCTTCTTTGCAGATACATTGCTTGTATTTTCCTCATTACCCTACTGAGATGTTTAATGAAATATTTTTAAAAAGTAGAAGGATACAAGGAATCATACAAATGAGTCTTCATGCATATGGACATGTTTAATTTATGTGTGGGTCCTATAAAAATATTTTATATGTGATAAGCTGGAAGAAATAATTAATAGGTCAGTATCACACACACAGTAAATTCAAGAATGTAAGAAATTCTTTGAAACCAATAGGACCACATCTAGTTTTCCCTCATTCTAATGGTACAATTTATAGGCTGATTTTTACCACTTCAGTTTTATCTTCAGACTCTATCAGCTGAATGATTTAGATGAGTTCTGTGCCCTCTGTATGCCAAATCTATTTTGGTTTCTCTGCTATTTAACATTGGCATCCTGCAGAGAAAGTATTTGAAGTCTTGATGTTTTTTCCATTTGTATACATAAAACATAGCTTGTTTTGTTTCTTCTTTATCTAAATAAAGAGATGGTTAAATAATTTCTTTTCTAAATCAAAGTAACATAAACACAGTTATCAAGATTGGTTATAAGCCAGGCCAACCAGAAGCTAATTAAAAATAAACTATTTAATATAGTACCTATCTTATACAATAGTTTTCAATGCATGGTATGTCTGTCTACTATAACAACCCTGATGTTTTGCCTTATATAATATTTCTTATCTAGAATTCATGAATGTTGTATTATTGCCAGAAGTTTTACTGTGAAAGAATGAAATACTGTTTAATTGCAATCCTTTGGCACTATGTTTTGACACCTGTACATACAAACCCTACACATTTGGTACTTCTGGCTGGAACATTGATATTTCCTTCAATTCTCACTTTCAGAGACTTTGGGGAATCTTCAATTTATTCAGAATATTAATTTTACTATCCTTTTTAATCCCTCATCCTAAAACATAGTTCCTCCTTCAGGTAAAATTTTAAATTCCTTAACATGCATCCATCAACACATCTACCTGCTGTCCAGTATCATGTCTGATACAATGTGGGTGAGTAATGGGTGTGGTGTCAAATTTTAAAAAATTACAAATGATGGGCACCTGGGTGGCACAGTTGGTGGGTGTCTGACTCTTGATTTGGGTCAGGTCATGATCTTGAGGTCATGAGATTGAGCCCTGCATGAGGTTCTGTGCTCAGCAAGGAATCTACTTGGGATTGTCTCTGTCACTCTGTTCTCCCATCTGTTCTCTCTCTCTCTCTCTCTCTCAAATAAATAAATCGATCTTCAAGTATTAAAAAAAGTCACAGATGAGTGTTAGCTTATTAGGTGAAACTCATTTTTTACCTGTTTTTCATTAACTTGATGCAGAAATGTCTCTTAGCCTACTGCTGATCATTTTAGCTCCACTTGAGTCTTGCTTTAGCTTGAATAGTATATTGACTGCTCTCACCTGGCCCCCCTTGACTCCTCCATACAGCTCTCACCTGCACGTGGGGGGCTGTCCTGGTAAAGCTGGTCACAATGCTCTGTGTGCTTAACCACAGAAGGGCATCCCACATGTATAGCCCAAACATGTACAACCCTGAAAGGGCAGAAAAGTTAAGGTCCTAAGAGCTGAACTTTGTCCAATGTACTTTTAGGAGCTAGTGGATAAATTCTTCCCTGTTTCAATCCCTTATAGATTGTTGCAACACAGAATTTATATGGTTTCTTAGGAGCATGGTCCTATAGATTAGATGATCATTTACCTTAGTGGCAGAAGACAACTTGTTAATATATATTTTCATGAACTGTCTCCTTTCTCGCTTTGTTGTTCTTATCCTTCAATCATGAGACTGCATTATGTAATAAAATAATGCACATAACCTCCATGTCTATGACTACTTTCTGGGGGACACAGGCTAAGTGAGCCCATATCCAACCAACCCGTGATTTTTTGTGTGTGTGTTCTTTATCTTTTTAGGTTTCACTGTTATATAGATTTCTTTAGATATCAAATAAACCCCTTATTATCAAAATGGTATAGTTCATTTATTCACTTATTGAGTAAAACTCTCATATGCCCTCCACTTTACTAAATCATGGAATGCCTAAGATGAAAAGACATGTCTCAGTCTTAAAGTTTACAGATTAGGGAAAAGGAAAAGAATACATATAAGACAAATACGGTACCTTTTAGAGCAACATAAAATGAGAAGAAGAACTGGAATATTCAAAGTCCTACAACTATCAAAAAGAAAGGAAAAGATTAGGGCAACTGGGTAACTGAGTGGTTCAGTTGTTAAAGCATGAGACTCTTGATCTCAACTTCAGTCTTGATCTCAGAGTTGTATATTCAGGCCCTGCATTGGGCCCCATGCTGGATGTGGAGCCTACAAAAAAAAAAAAAAAAAAAGATTAAATTTAAATAGAAGAACATGTTTGTTAATTTTTTTTATCAGATTAATATTCCTGGTTTTTCTTCCCTTTTGTACTCAGTGACTATTTGTGTAAGGGTTTCAGGCCACAAGACAGTAGGAGAAAAAACTGGACATCTGTGGCTGATTCTCTACTTGAACTAACTGCTGTCAGAGTATTTATGTTTTGAGCATAGAAGGGCAAAATGATTTCCTGGGTAGGAGAGACCATGGCTTCCAGTGAGACCTCTGACTTTTGTGTACATGGAATTAATGGGTCAATTCTTCATTCTTCCCTACCACCCTCTGCCATGTGATTTTGTAGTTCTTTTCACCCATGAGGTAAAGTACATTTCCCAGCCTTTTGATTCTGAGCTCAGCTGAGTGATGTGCCTTGACAAGGGGGATGTTAGCAGATGTGATCTATGTACAGTCTTTAAAAAGCATGTGTTTCCACTCTCACTCCTCTGTCACCATTATGATCACAGGAATGAGTTAGTATACTCTAGGATGAGACACAGGTGGCTCAGTAGCCTCTGCTATCCCATTTGACAATCTACTAAAATCCAGAAATGTGAGTTCAATTAAAGCCAGAAGGGTCACTCAGCCTAAATGTTGACCCAAGTCTCATGAGGTAAATAAGTGCTCATTGATTTGCAACATTCATTGTTGGGGTGATTTGTTGTATACCATTATTGTGGCAGCAGATACCTGATGCCGAAATTGGTTTCAGTAGTGGAGTGATGCCCTAACAGGCTCCTAAAATATGTGACATTAATTTGGGGACTGGATGATAGGATAAAATAGTTGTTAGTAGAGACTGGAAAAAAGTGAGAAAATTCTTAGAAAAGCCTGGAAAAAAAATGACAAGGAAATTACTAAAGAGGTCTGAAGAAATGGCCACCTGTGTTAGATCTTTGTAATCATTTGGTAAAAATATTACTTCTGGTAACTTGACTGTTTTTCTTTAATATTCCTGAAGAGCTTTTGGATTTAGGGAGATTTGTCATTGCAAAATATTGAAAGTATATATTTATTTATTTTAGCTTTCTGAATAAGTGACTGAAATAAAGCAAAATAACTGGACATTTTGGAATTAAACGGTGATAATATAAAGATATCAGGGATTTGCCAGGTTGGAAAATAAAGCTATTTATCATATCTAATGAGCCAGAGATTCTAAAAGTAACACACATTATCATGATAAAGATCAAATCAATAGTGCGGTTATGAGATCTCTTGATGGCTCCTCTAAAAGAATTAAGGTTTTACCCAGTAGAGAGTTTTAGCTTCACAAATGTGCTATAGGGATCTCAAAGTCATTAGCCTTAAAATGTCCGAATTATGCGGTAGTCTGCTAGTGAGAGGCATTTATCAAAAACTACCATTTGTATGTCTTTTGGAACATGGGCAAAATATAATCAGATACATAGAAAGCCCGTAAATATTTTAGGGGAGTTGTATTTAGAAAATCACTGCCAGCACAGGGCTAATATTGTTCAAGTGTAAAATTACCTCTGAGTCTTCAGCTTTGAAGGGAAAACTAGAATTGAAACGTTACATTAGATAATTAACTTATTAACTAGTTGCCCCACTTACATATACTGGAATTAGGAGAAATTTATCTAGTTTTGTTTCTTCAAAATCTGGATATGTAGCCTCTCCTTAGATTCAGTGATTGAGTAAACTTTGTACCTTTGTACCTTGGGTTCAGTGCCCCCAAATGTGTGTGTGAAATCTCAAAATATATGTTATTGAACATACTGAGATAGAAAACCCTTTGTTTGTCTTCAGAAATAATATATATGGATTAGAGAAAGCTAACCAATTTCCTCGTTGGTACTAATTTTAATTCTTCCAAGCATAATTTACTCTGTTTCAAATAAGAAAACAAACCATCTGTCAAATGTGTTTCTCATTGTAATATCAATAAGATTGTAATTAAAGAAGCCAATATAGATACAATGTGTATACTGATGACTGACTTGCTTTTTAGTATAAACATGAATTTCATTTTTACAGGGTTTTCGTTTTAAGAAAAGTTGGAAAAAGGAGATGAAAAATAAGTTACAAGTAGGATGCTATTTTAGATTAAATTTTTTGTATGTTTACATTGCATTATTTATATTTTTAAAAAACAATTCTTTATACATTTATTTTAAAAACCTACTTAACATTTTCTTATTCTTCACTTGGGCAAAAATTTAAAAAAAAGTAAAGGTTTCTCAACAACCATCAGTCATTTTGATTCTAGTCTGGATTAGAAGAGTGTTAAATATTCAGAGACACCATATATCCTATGATCAGTGGACAATTTACCCCTTATTTAGTTTCCTCATATGCATATTGATTAGCCTAGCATTCATTCATATAATTTAATATTACTTGAGAACCTACTATGCGCTATATACTGTGCTATTGACAAGAAGATTCCTTGAATTTATAGATATTATAATCTATCGGCCAAGTAGGTGTTAAATAAACTTGAATGTATATGGCATGAAGGAAAATATCATATAATGAAAACATTGGAATTGAAACTCAATTTATTTTTATGGCCAGAAAAAGAAAGCTCTTCTAAGTAGGTTAGTTTTCTACCTAGATCTGAAGAATAAGCAGAAATTAGGCAGTTGAAAGGTTGTGCAAACAGCATTTCAAGCACAGAAAAGAACACTGCAAAAGACCTATGGAAATATATTTTGGTATACTTTAGATATTAAAAAGTCAGCGTGTGGACAAAGCATGATTATATGGATCAATAACATTAGAAATTAAAACTAGAAAGTTAAACACCAGTTAATTAAAATGGGCCTTGTCATGTTTTAAGAATTTTAGTATTCAGTTAGTGAACATAAGCATCCATCAAAGGATTTAAATCAGTAAAAGAGGAGGAGGGGCAAGATTGGGGAAGAGTAGGGTCCCCAAGTCACCTGTCCCCACCAAATTACCTAGACAACCTTCAAATCATCCTGAAAATCTATGAATTCGGCCTGAGATTTAAAAAGAGAACAGCTGGAGGGGATCCCTGGGTGGCGCAGCGGTTTGGCGCCTGCCTTTGGCCCAGGGCGCGATCCTGGAGACCCGGGATCGAATCCCACGTCGGGCTCCCGGTGCATGGAGCCTGCTTCTCCCTCTGCCTGTGTCTCTGCCTCTCTCTCTCTCTCTCTGTGACTATCACAAATAAATAAAAATTAAAAAAAAAAAAAAAGAGAGACCAGTTGGAATGCTACAGTGAGAAGAGTTCGCACTTCCATCAAGGTAGGAAGACGGGGAAGAAAGAAATAAAGACACAAAAGGCCTCCAAGGGGGAGGGGCCCGCGAGGAGCCGGGCTGAGGCCAGGGCGAGTGTCCCCAGGACAGGAGAGCCCCGTCCCGGAGGAGCAGGAGCTGCACCGACCTTCCCGGGCGGAAAGGGGCTCCAGGGGGTGGAGCAGGACCCAGGAGGGCGGGGATGCCCTCGGGCTCCGGGGACACTGACAGACACCTGCGCCCCGGGAGAGTGCGCCGAGCTCCCTAAGGGCTGCAGCGCTCACGGCGGGACCCGGCGGGACCCGGAGCAGCTCGGAGGGGCTCGGGCAGAGGAAGAGGCTCCGTGCGGAGGGGGCTGCGTGGCTCCGGGAGCAGCTCGGGGGTGCTCGGGCGGCAGCTCCGCGGAGGGGGTTGCGCGGCCCGGGAGCGCGAATCCAGCAGCGCAGGCTCCGGAGCACAGGGCGCCGGGACACAGCCCAGGATCCGGCCTCCCCCGGGACAGGCAGAGGCCGGGAGGGCCCAGGACAGCGAGGACGCTCCTGCCCCAGCTGAGCAGTTCAGCGGCCCCGCCCGGAGCCTCCAGGCCCTGCAGACAGAGAGCTCTGGAGCTACTGCGGGGGCTGACTCCAGGGCTGCAGAGCTGGCGCCGCCACTGCGGTTGTTCCTCCTGGGGCCTCACGGGGTAAACAACCCCCACTGAGCCCTGCACCAGGCAGGGGCAGAGCAGCTCCCCCAAGTGCTAACACATGAGAATCAGCACAACAGGCCCCTCCCCCAGAAGACCAGCTACACGGACAACTTCCAGGGGAAACCAAGGGACTTAAAGTACACAGAATCAGAAGATACTCCCCCGTGGTTCTTTTTGTTTTGTTTTGTTTTGTTTTGTTTTGCTTTTTGATTTGTTTCCTTCGCCCACCCCCCTTTTTTCTCCTTTCTTTCTTTTTCTTTCTCTTTTTCTTCTTTTTTTTTTTTCGTTTTTTTCTTCCTTTTTTTTCGCTTTCTCTTTTCTTTCCTTCTTTCTCTCCTCTCTTTTTCTCCTTTTCCCAATACAACTTGCTTTTGGCCACTCTGCACTGAGCAAAATGACTAGAAGGAAAACCTCACCTCAAAAGAAAGAATCAGAAACAGTCCTCTCTCCCACAGAGTTACAAAATCTGGATTACAATTCAATGTCAGCCAATTCAGAAGCACTATTATACAGCTACTGGTGGCTCTAGAAAAAAGCATAAAGGACTCAAGAGACTTCATGACTGCAGAATTTAGATCCAATCAGGCAGAAATTAAAAATCAATTGAATGAGATGCAATCCAAACTAGAAGTCCTAACGACGAGGGTTAACGAGGTGGAAGAACGAGTGAGTGACGTAGAAGACAAGTTGATGGCAAAGAGAGAAACTGAGGAAAAAAGAGACAAACAATTAAAAGACCATGAAGATAGATTAAGGGAAATAAACGACAGCTTGAGGAAGAAAAACCTACGTTTAATTGGGGTTCCCGAGGGCGCCGAAAGGGACAGAGGACCAGAATATGTATTTGAACAAATTCTAGCTGAAAACTTTCCTAATCTGGGAAGGGAAACAGACATTCAGATCCAGGAAATAGAGAGATTCCCCCCCTAAAATCAATAAAAACCGTTCAACACCTCGACATTTAATAGTGAAGCTTGCAAACTCCAAAGATAAAGAGAAGATCCTTAAAGCAGCAAGAGACAAGAAATCCCTGACTTTTATGGGGAGGAGTATTAGGGTAACAGCAGACCTCTCCACAGAGACCTGGCAGGCCAGAAAGGGCTGGCAGGATATATTCAGGGTCCTAAATGAGAAGAACATGCAACCAAGAATACTTTATCAAGCAAGGCTCTCATTCGAAATGGAAGGAGAGATAAAGAGCTTCCAAGACAGGCAGCAACTGAAAGAATATGTGACCTCCAAACCAGCTCTGCAAGAAATTTTAAGGGGGACTCTTAAAATTCCCCTTTAAGAAGAAGTTCAGTGGAACAATCCACAAAAACAAGGACTGAATAGATATCATGATGACACTAAACTCATATCTCTCCATAGTAACTCTGAACGTGAACGGGCTTAATGACCCCCTCAAAAGGCGCAGGGTTTCAGACTGGATAAAAAAGCAGGACCCATCTATTTGCTGTCTACAAGAGACTCATTTTAGACAGAAGGACACCTACAGCCTGAAAATAAAAGGTTGGAGAACCATTTACCATTCGAATGGTCCTCAAAAGAAAGCAGGGGTAGCCATCCTTATATCAGATAAACTAAAATTTACCCCGAAGAATGTAGTGAGAGATGAAGAGATGTAGTGAGATCATATGTAAAGGATCTACCCAACAGGAGGACTTAACAATCCTCAATATATACGCCCCGAATGTGGGAGCTGCCAAATATATAAATCAATTAATAACCAAAGTTAAGACATACTTAGATAATAATACACTTATACTTGGTGACTTCAATCTAGCTCTTTCTATACTCGATAGGTCTTCTAAACACAACATCTCCAAAGAAACGAGAGCTTTAAATGATACACTGGACCAGATGGATTTCACAGATATCTACAGAACTTTACATCCAAACTCAACTGAATACACATTCTTCTCAAGTGCACATGGAACTTCCTCTAGAATAGACCACATACTGGGTCACAAATCGGGTCTGAACCAATACCAAAAGATTGGGATCGTCCCCTGCATATTCTCAGACTATAATGCCTTGAAATTAGAACTAAATCACAACAAGAAGTTTGGAAGGACCTCAAACACGTGGAGGTTAAGGACCATCCTGCTTAAAGATGAAAGGGTCAACCAGGAAATTAAGGAAGAATTTAAAAGATTCATGGAAACTAATGAGAATGAAGATACAACCGTTCAAAATCTTTGGGATGCAGCAAAAGGAGTCCTAAGGGGGAAATACATCGCAATACAAGCATCCATCCAAAAACTGGAACGAACTCAAATACAAAAGCTAACCTTACACATAAAGGAGCTAGAGAAAAAACAGCAAATAGATCCTACACCCAGGAGAAGAAGAGAGTTAATAAAGATTCGAGCAGAACTCAACGAAATTGAGACCAGAAGAACTGTGGAACAGATCAACAGAACCAGGATTTGGTTCTTTGAAAGAATTAATAAGAAAAAAAAAGAGAAAGAATTAATAAGATAGATAAACCATTAGCCAGCCTTATTAAAAAGAAGAGAGAGAAGACTCAAATTAATAAAATCATGAATGAGAAAGGAGAGATCACTACCAACACCAAGGAAATACAAACGATTTTAAAAACATATTATAAACAGCTATAGGCCAATAAATTAGGCAATCTAGAAGAAATGGATGCATTTCTGGAAAGCCACAAACTACCAAAACTGGAACAGGAAGAAATAGAAAACCTGAACAGGCCAATAACCATGGAGGAAATTGAAGCACTCATCCAAAACCTCCCAAGACACAAAAGTCCAGGCCAGATGGCTTCCCAGGGGAATTCTATCAAACGTTTAAAGAAGAAACCATACCTATTCTACTAAAGCTGTTTGGAAAGATAGAAAGAGATGGAGTACTTCCAAATTCATTCTATGATGCCAGCATCACCTTAATTCCAAAACCAGACAAAGACCCCACCAAAAAGGAGAATTACAGACCAATATCCCTGATGAACATGGATGCAAAAATTCTCAACAAGATACTAGCCAATAGGATGACATGATACTCTACATAGAAAACCCAAAAGTCTCCACCCCAAGATTGCTAGAACTCATACAGCAATTTGGTAGGGTGGCAGGATACAAAATCAATGCCCAGAAATCAATGGCATTTCGATACACCAACAATGAGACCGAAGAAAGAGCAATTAAGGAGTCAATCCCATTTACAATTGCACCCAAAAGCATAAGATACCTAGGAATAAACCTAACCAAAGAGGTAAAGGATCTATACCCTCAAAACTATAGAACACTTCTGAAAGAAATTGAGGAAGACACAAAGAGATGGAAAAATATTCCATGCTCATGGATTGGCAGAATTAATATTGTGAAAATCTCAATGTTACCCAGGGCAATATACACGTTTAATGCAATCCCTATCAAAATACCATGGACTTTCTTCAGAGAGTTAGAACAAATTATTTTAAGATTTGTGTGGAATCAGAAAAGACCCCGAATAGCCAGGGGAATTTTAAAAAAGAAAACCATAGCTGGGGGCATCACAATGCCAGATTTCAGGTTGTACTACAAAGCTGTGGTCATCAAGACAGTGTGGTACTGGCACAAAAACAGACACATAGATCAATGGAACAGAATAGAGAACCCAGAAGTGGACCCTCAACTTTATGGTCAACTAATATTCGATAAAGGAGGAAAGACTATCCACTGGAAAAAAGACAGTCTCTTCAATAGATGGTGCTGGGAAAATTGGACATCCACATGCAGAAGAATGAAACTAGACCACTCTCTTTCACCAGACACAAAGATAAACTCAAAATGGATGAAAGATCTAAATGTGAGACAAGATTTCATCAAAATCCTAGAGGAGAACACAGGCAACACCCTTTTCGAACTCAGCCACAGTAACTTCTTGCAAGATACATCCACGAAGGCAAAAGAAACAAAAGCAAAAATGAACTATTGGGACTTCATCAAGATAAGAAGCTTTTGCACAGCAAAGGATACAGTCAACAAAACTCAAAGACAACCTACAGAATGGGAGAAGATATTTGCAAATGACCTATCAGATAAAGGGCTAGTTTCCAAGATCTATAAAGAACTTATTAAACTCAACACCAAAGAAACAATCCAATCATGAAATGGGCAATAGACATGAAGAGAAATCTCACAGAGGAAGACATAGACATGGCCAACATGCATATGAGAAAATGCTCTGCATCACTTGCCATCAGGGAAATACAAATCAAAACCACAATGAGATACCACCTCACACCAGTGAGAATGGGGAAAATTAACAAGGCAGGAAACCACAAATGTTGGAGAGGATGTGGAGAAAAGGGAACCCTCTTACAGTGTTGGTGGGAACGTGAACTGGTGCAGTCACTCTGGAAAACTGTGTGGAGGTTCCTCAAAGAGTTAAAAATAGACCTGCCCTAGGACCCAGCAATTGCACTGCTGGGGATTTACCCCAAAGATACAGATGCAATGAAACGCCGGGACACATGCACCCCGATGTTTCTAGCAGCAATGTCCACAGTAGCCAAACTGTGGAAGGAGCCTCGGTGTCCATGGAAAGGTGAATGGATAAAGAAGATGTGGTCTATGTATACAATGGAATATTCCTCAGCCATTAGAAATGACAAATACCCACCATTTGCTTCAACATGGCTGGAACTGGAGGGTATTATGCTGAGTGAAGTAAGTCAATCGGAGAAGGACAAACATTATATGTTCTCATTCATTTGGGGAATATAAATAATAGTGAAAGGGAATAAAGGGGAAAGGAGAGAAATGAGTGGGAAATATCAGAAAGGGAGACAGAACATAAAGACTCCTAACTCTGGGAAATGAACTAGGGGTGGTGGAAGGGGAGGTGGGCGGGGGGTGGGGGTGAATGGGTGACGGGCACTGAGGGGGACACTTGACGGGATGAGCCCTGGGTGTTGTTCTGTATGTTGGCAAATTGAACACCAATAAAAAATAAATTTGTTAAAAAAATATAAGTAAATAAAAATAAATCAGTAAAAGAATATAATCAACTGTTAGCTCTGAATAAATTCATTGTCTGGATGTACCACAGATTATTTATCCATTCACCTACTGAAAAACATCTTGGTTGCTTCTAAGTTTCAGCAATTTTTAAATAAAAGTGTTAGAAATATCCATTTACCGGTTTTTATGTACACATAAATTTTCTATTCCTTTTGATAAATATCAAGGAGCATAATTGCTGGATCCTTTGGTAACCTTATATTTCGTTTGCTACGAAACTGCCAGACTGTCTTCCAAAGCGGCTGTATCATTTTGGAATCTGACTAGCAATGAATGAGAATTCCTATTGCTCTACATCCTTGCCAGGATTTGGTGTTGTCAGCGTTCTAGATTTTGTCCTTTCTAGTAGGTGTGTAGTGAGTCGGTTCTCATTGATATTTTAATTATCATTTCCCTGATAACATATGATGTGGAGTTTCTTTTCATATGCTTATTTGCCCTTTGTATATCTTCTTGGGTGAGGTGTCTGTTAAAGTCTTTGCCCCCTGCTTTCTTATTGTAGAGTTTTGAGATGTCCTTGTACACAGATGTTTTCTCATTTTAAAACTTTGTGCTGACATACTGAGACAATGAGTCTAATTTGCCGAAGGATATCCTGACAGTAATTGGAGAAGCTCAGTGAGAGCCCAGGCAACCTGAGTTAAGGTCCTTACTTATCCATTAAGCCATACATAGTAAGGAACTCAGGTCTCATATTCATGATCAGAATAGACTTGAAAAAAATTATATTTAATTTCATCAGGTCCTCTTTATTACCTATAGGGCAGGACTCAGGCACATTCTAAATATTATCTCTAGAAATTGTTCCAGGATGATTATTTTATTGTACTAGTTTTACAAAGTTGCTTCCTTTGCCTCATTGTCTCTGCTTCCCCATTTTTTAAAACAAATTTTCCACCTCTTGCATGGTAGCTTTAAATGATGGTTTTCTCAGATTATGTGTTTCTGTTCCCTATACCACTGTCAGTTTCAGTGGTTCAGTAGAACTCCTGGAATTCAGGAAAGCTCTCATACTCATGGTTATGGCTTATTACAACAAAATAAAACAAATTCAGAGGAGCAAAGAAAAAAGATTTAGAGGGATGAATCCATGTGGCCAGACACAAATTTTCAGTTGTCCCTTCTCAGTTGAAATGCATCAACAGCACTAAGTCTCCCAGCAGTGATGGGCAATACATATGGAGTATTGCCACCCAGGGAACCTCACTTGAGACTCCATATTCAGGGGTTTTAATAGTGGGTGGTCACATTGGCATGAAGTACCTGTGTAGCTAACTATAGTTACTCAGTCTCCAGACCCCCCAGAGATCAAGTTAATACTATATGGCTCAGGGACACCTGGGTGGCTCAGCAGTTGAGCGTCTGCCTTCAGCTAAGGGCATGATCCCGGATCCTGGGATCGAGTCCCACATCGAGTTTCCTGTGAGGAGCCTGCTTCTCCCTCTGCCTATGTCTCTGCCTCTCTGTGTATCTCTCATGAATAAATAAATAAACTCTTTTAAAAAATGCTATATGGCTCAAGGCCCCAAAATAAATCACTTACTTAGTCTAAACTATCTGGTCAAAGGCCCGAGGTATACAAAATATTTTCATCAGGTAAGATATTAAAAGGGCTTAGAGATTATCTCCCAGAAGTCAATTAAAGATAAGTTGATTTGGAATATGCAGGGTTTGAACACCTAAAATGTGCTAAGTCAACATTTTACTACACAGAATGTCTACTTCATTCTTGTTTGTAAGCTTGATCCCTGGATGCCTACACCTTTCATGTCTATCCTGATTCTATACTGTGCAGCATTGCAGCATGGCGACACCCTTACTCTTCTACAGTTTTGGCACAAAGAACCCCAGGTTATGTGAAAGGGGAATTATAATGTTATAATTATTAGTTTTTCATTTTTGTGTCTATGAGATAAGGAAAAGTAAGAATATGTCAGTCTCCAAAAATGCTGAAAACTATAAACAATTAAGGTTTTATAAATTGAACACATTTGTGAAACTTTTGGTTATTTATGTCCTCATCATATCTTTCTATTAAAAAAATTAATTTATGTTTACATGACTAACTGCCCCTAAGATTGATCTATTTGAAAAAAAAAACAAGTTGTTCATATAATTCTTTTTATTATTTTAAAGTTGAAATATTTATAATGATGTTATTATTTGCATCTTTATTATGGTAAAATATATATAACATAAAATGTACCATTTTAACTACTTTTAAGTGTATAATTCAGTGGCATTAGGTACACTCACATTATTACGAAGCCATCACCATTGTCATCTCTAGAATTTTTTACTTTCCCAAACCAAACCTGTGTACCCATTAAATAGTAACTTCCCATTCCCCATGGTAACTACTACTTACTGTGTCTGAATTTAACTACTTTAGGTACCTAATATTAGTAGAATCAAACAATATTTGTCCTCTGTATCTGCCTTATTTCACATAGCATGATTGATTTTTTTAATTCATTTATCTGTTCATGAGCATTTGGGTTATTTCCAACTTTTAGCTACTACTGTGAATAAAGCTACTATAAGCATTTGTGTACAAATATCTATTTGTATGGTTCCCCATTTTTAGTTCTTTTGGGTACATATCTAGAAATGAATGGTAATTCTATGCTTAATTTCTTGAGAAACCACTATAACGTTTTTTTATAATGGCTGCACCATTTACATTCTCACCAACAATGCACAAATATTCTAAATTCTCCATATTCTCATCAACACTTGTTATTTTCTCTTCTTGATAATCATACGTCCTAATGAGTATGAAGTGGTATCTTATGTAGTTTTAATTTGCCTTTTCTTTCTTTCTTTTTTAAATTCGCCTTTCCCTAAGACTGGTGTTAATAAGCATCTTATCCTGTGCTTTTTGGCCATTAGTATATATGTTCTATAGAAATGTCTATTCACATCCTTTGATAATTTTCAAAGTGGGCTATTCGATTTTGTTGTTGATGATGAGAAGTTCTTTATACATTCTGCATATAAATCCTTACCAGATATATAATTTGCAAATGTATTCTCCCCATTCTGTGTGTTGCCTTTCATTCTCTTGATAGTATCCTTTGATACAGGAACTTTTTTTTCTTATCCTAATAAAGTCCAGTTCATCATTTGTTTGTTGTTGTTGTGTTTTTGGTGTCCTATAAAAAAAATCATTACCAAATACAATGTCATGATAATTTTCTGGTGTGTTTTCTTCCAGGAGTTTTGTAGTTTTAGCTCTTGTGTTTAGGTGTTTGATTTAAGTTAATTTTTTATATGCATACGATAAGAATCCAACTCTATTCTTTTATGGATAAACAGTTTTTCCAGCATTACTTATTTGACTTCAGACAGAATATCGAAAGCACTAATTCCCCTCTCCACAGAAGAAAATATTGAGAGGTAGACTTATTTCCATTCCGATACGCTGCAAAAGTTGGAACTGTCCTGTTAGTGCAAACTGACAAGTCAAAGACAAAAAGACCTACAGATTCTAGATTGCTTAGTGAAATGATATGATCTGATGATGTAGTGTAGGTCCAGCTTAGCCACAAATTCCTGCCACTTCCTCCCAAATATATACATTCACTGACTTACTAGCTAATGAACAACCAAGTAAAAAACATACATTTGCGTAAAACACTAACAAGAAAGAAAATAAAACAAACATAAAAAAATACTTAGAGGAAAATAGAGACTATGCAAGAAGTAGAGGAATATTTTAAAAGATTTATTATCCTTGAAAAAAAATGAAATAATTTAAAGAGAAATTTCAGATAATAATAAGAAACTGCTATTGAAATTTTTTTAAACAACAAAAAAAGGAAAGAAAGAAAGAAAGAAAGAAAGAAAGAAAGAAAGAAAGAAAGAAAGAAAGAAAGAAAGAAAAGGCACCTGAATGGCTCAGTTGGTTAAGCAGCTGACTCTTGATTTTTGGCTCAGTTCATAATCTCAAGGTTCTGGGATTGAGCAATTTGTGGGACTCTACATCTTAGCACAGAGTCTGCTTTGGAATCTCTCTCTTTTTCTGTCCCACCTCCCACTCACTTACGTGCTCTCTCTTACTCTCTAAAATAAACTAATCTTTAAAAAGTAAATAAATAAATCAAATATTAAAATGATATCACAAATGAAATAAAGTAACTAAATAAAAGAATTCAGGGCAAAAAATCCAATATATTAATGGCCATTAAAAAAATGTAGAAGAGAAAGCTACCAAAAAACTACAAATATTTGTCACAATTCAAGAACATGTGTTTCTAGAATTAAGGGTTTTATAGATATCCAATACAATGAATTAGATAAATAATAATGTTATGAAATTTCAGAAAATATTTATAAAGTAAATATAAGTGCTTTCTGAAAAATCACTAAGAATCTGAATAGTTTTGGACTTCTATAAAGCTAGTATGAAAGATAAAACGAGGTCTCCAAAGTTTCATGATAAATGATTAGCAACTTATGAATATAATATCCAACCATATTTTAATTATTAGAAAGGATAACAAATATACATATACAAAAATACACATATATGTATACATATGGCTTTATTACAGATACACACACATTCATATATCTGTAGCACATCATCACATGTTCTCATATAAATGCACTCCTGAGACCTCCTGAAAGATATGCTCCACTAAAAGAAGAAGGAAAGCAAGAAAGCAGAAGTCATGGTATCGATGACTCAGTTTCTATTACAGAAAATTGACAAATAATACCTAAAACTAAATAAAAAGAGAGAATAATAGTTGTAATTAATACTAAGAATAAGGAATTAAGTACTAGAAAGAAAGACAAGTACAGCTAAAACTAAAAGCTTTTGAAGAACAGGAGTTAATAGTGGGAATTTGGAACATAAAATGCTTTTAATTAAGCCTTGTATAATTATTTGACATTTTAAAATATGTGCGTGCATTGCTTTGATAAAAGTAATAATTTAATTTAACTTGGTGTTAATATTCCATCATATTTTTTTGACTTATGAAATCTGAAAAAGAGGTTTCTTATTTTGTTCTAGTGAGCATTCCCATAAAATAGGCCTAGCCTTGCCACTAGCTATTAAATATGCCTTGTAACACTAAATTAAAATCAGTGATAATGATAGGCCTGAGTTCTAGTAAAATAAAATCGTGTAATATTATTTCAGCATATGAACCTATGTGTACAACTATAGGATTTAGGTGATATATATATACTTTCCTGTGTACAATATATTTTTTTAAAAAGATTCTTCTTGAATTTAATTCAAGTATTATAAAGAAAATTACAGTTTTAAACAGACAAAATATGATCATGTTGACTCATTTAGTATGATTTTAATACCTCTAACTTACTTAGGTCATTCATTCATTTCTTAGAAGAAAATAAAATACTAAAATAGCAATTATTGGCATATCCCAGAAGAAAGCTACTGTATTTTCCAGAGAAACATTACTTAGTGGGATTACTTTTCATTTTCTAATAAGCACTATATTTAATTCAATGGAGTCCTCCATATTTACAGAGTATTAATTATTTTTGAAATCAATTTTAACTTTTATACAAGCAAATCCTATGTTTTTTTTTTTTTTCTGATGATAGGATTTGGAATTAGTAAATTGTAAAAAGAAAAAATCAGGTATATTCCTTCCACTTTCTAAAAATTTTGGCAGCTAATTATTACAATTATTTGCAATGTTTTCTGTACAAAGTGTCATTAAAACAATTATTCAGTGATCCAAGGATTTATTAGGATGCTTGAATGAATATATGCAATTGAGGACAGAAAAATTACTATTAGTTAAATTTTGCAAAAAACCCAGAAGTTATTGTGGAAATATTGGAAATAGAACTCTTTTAACCTTCCTATTAAATGATTAAGATTTTTCATTTTGATTTACCTTGACTTAGAAATTGAAGAAAAGAAGACAATTAAAAAATTTCTTCTTACCATCGCTGTCTTCAAAGTAACGACTGTCTCAGTATTCTTGCTGAATTGACCACAGAAAATTTAGTTGGTATTTTTACTGAAACTTTTCCTTAAGCCAAGTCATTGACACAGTCATAATGAAATACGGAATTTTTTTTTTTTTTTTGAAATACGGATTTCTATGAGCTAATTCATCAGGGAAACATAATCCTCATTTATGCTATAACAATCTTTAAGGAAAAAAAATAAAAAAAATAAATAAAAACAATCTTTAAGGATATAAATCTGTGAAATACAGTTCCTCTTCTCTTATCAGCAGTTGGAGAGAAACAAAATGAAGATACTGAGTATTGATCAGCAGGATGCAGTTGCTATGATACATATGCTACAACCAAGGGAGCCATTTTTAGGCCTAATTTAATGCTGCAGATTTCCCCACAAGAAAAAACCTTTTGTAGGGAACCAAAGTAACAAAGTCATGGTATAGGAAACTGCAAAATATCATCTTTGACCAGTCACATCTATCTTAAGAGAGGAGAGTGGAAAATAAGAGCTTCCTTCCTTGGAGAGACGTGGATGGGACGGACACAACTACTACTATTATTCCTACTGCTACTACTATTACTATTACTACTAATATTACTACTGCTGCTGCTACTGCTACTACTACTTCCTATCTTCCTAATACAAGAATAGCAAATGGTCATTTCAAACTTAAAAGTAGTACAATTTTGTACTTTTTCCCTTGATTTTTCTAGCTAGCTCAGAGACTTGCTGCCATACCTCTTCATCTCATAACACTGGAACAGCCTGATAGTTGAAACTTTTAGTCATTTCTAAAACATTGTATTTATAAAATGAGTATAAAAATGGGAAAAAGAGTAAACTTTGATTATAATTAATCAATTTGTAACTGTAAAAATTCTGGAACTCCAATAAACTCAATGTGAGAACATTTGGATTGCATATTGGCAAACAGTTGTTTAGTTTTACTAAAGATCATTAATACTGTCAGGAATCTCAAACTGTAAGGGTGAGGCAAGGACATCATAAAACCTGGGGGCTGATGATTATAAAATTAAGGTGCTTGCCTTTCTAAAATAAATTGCAGCACCTGTGTATGTCAATGGCTGAGAAATCAATACTTGTTAGCATTCTCAGTGGGGAAAAAGGCTTTGCTGCTATTCATCTGTGAACACATATTGTACAATCATCAGTCATGGGACTGCATCCTAATATATGCATGCTGGAGGTTCAGCTCTGTATCTGCATTTTTGAATTAGTCCCAGCATGACAGAAAGCAATCCCTGCAATTTGGGGGTAAGAAGAAAATAAATACAGGTAGGATAAACATTACAGGAGGAAAAAATATGTCTATCTTCTCTCTGATGATAAGGAGAAAAGACACCAACCATCCAACATTTGAAGTGTGCTGTGCACTTGCCTATAGCAGATATTTTTCCTTTTAAAATCCATCGGTCCTGTGGATGAGCAACAGTACCTGCAAGTGCAGAGACATTCCAATCCTCACAGCTGTCAGTAAAGCCTACACTAATGTGTCCTGAAAGAGTGATTAATAGGTTTTGACAATATCATTGCATTGCATATTTAATCAGATTATACATCTGTTAGAAATGGTTTGCTTCTAACATCTGCAGTCAAAATCCACAAATGGTATTCAGATCATCGCTCTAGCAGAAGCATGAAACTACTATCTATGTCAGTCTTACTGTTGACAAGTTAAAACTGCATGCCAGAAACAGATGAATCATGACATTTTCTTGATTCACTTAATGATTTTTTTTTCAAAATTTCCTAGAAATTTGTCTGCACCTAAATAAATGCTCATTAACAAAGAAGGAGATAATATATATAATTGTAAGTTACACTCTCAAGAAACAGATATACAGTGGCTTAATGCCATCCTAAAGTTGGTACTACTTGCTTATAATTTAAAAAACATATTTCAAATGATAATGGTAATCTAGGAAGATAGATAAGACAGATTTTCAGATTACAAAATTCAACATGACAACTTGTATTTTCATGTGATTAAGTATTATATAGAATGTTGAGGAATGAAATGTATTCAAAATTGCAAAGTAGGATTTAGATATAAGCCTTATTTTCTTCTCAGTATTTATTCATTTCCCTTATGTAGTTGGAAAACATTCCTTTTAAACAAGATACTAATCTTTTCATTTAAATTTCCACACTAATCATGCCATAAAAAGTGTCCCCCTATATCTTTCACATAACTTTGTCTTCAGCATCCTACTGACCACCAAGTTTATAACTGTTACGTATGCTGTTACTGACATTCACTCTTGAAAACCTGCAAGTGGCTTTGAACTGATCAGTGTAATAATACATACCTTGCCAAGATTAGCAGTAACATTTTGTTACAAGCTCAGATGATCACTTTCTTATGTAATATCATTGTACTATTTAGCAATACTACTTACTGCATTTTTTAAAGTTTCTATTTTTTTTTTCTTTTGCTGATCTATGTATACCCATTTTCTTTCCAGTTCTTGGGGTTTGTCTCTTTGTTCTATGTCCTCACCTTTCTCTGACATCCTTAATTATGATATTCCAAGTCCTTTCATTGATAATCTTTTCTTTTTTCAGTAAAGCCAAAGTAAACATTTTTGTACAGTTTTATAAGAACATGTCTAGGGGCACCTGAGTGGCTCAGTGGGTTAAGCATCCAACTCTTGATTTTGGCTCAGGTCATGATCTCAGGGTGGTGGGATCCAGCCCACACTGGGCTCCTCTCTCAGTGGGGATTCTGCTGGAGATTCTCCTTCTCTCTCTGCTCCCCACCCCTACCTCAAATAAATAAATCTTTAAAAAAAAAAAAGGAACATGTTTTTACTCTTTCTAGATAAATGTTTAGGATTGGAACTGCTGGTTCATCGTATCTTAAGATATAATGTATATCTATATATGTAATATATATATCTATCTAGAGAGAGGGGAGGGAGAGAGAGAAGATATTTTTTTAAAAATTGCATAGTTTTACTTTCTTACCTGCAATATATGGATTTACAGCTCCATAAACTCACCAAAATTACTATCTTCAGGTTTTAAACTTTATTTATTTATTTATTTATTTATTTATTTATTTATTTATTTATTTATTTATTTGAGATTGAGCAAGAGAGAGCACGTCCACACAGGGGAGGGACAGAGGGAGAGAATTTTCAAGCAGACTCTTCACTGAGCTCAGAGCTGGATGTGTCAGGGCTTGATCTCACAACCCATGAGATCATAACCTGAGCCAAGACTAAGAGGTGGATGCTTAACAACTGAGTCACCCAGTTGCCCCAGTTTTTAAAATTTTAATTATAATGTTTCCAGTTGCTGTGTAGAGGTAGCTTATACCTCACTTCTTTTTTTTTAATATAAATATTTTTGGGTATCATTTTCCTTATAAACACACTTTAATAGCAAAACCAAAATTTGGATGTATTTTAAAATTTTTCATTTAATAGAAAATATAATTTTTCTTCAGAAATCTTAAATCACATATTATTCAAAATGTGTTTCATGATTTACATTAATTTATGGGTTTTATAATTTAATTCCAGTTGTTCAGAGAGTATGTCCTACACTATTTCTGTCATTCTAAATACACTGAGACTTATTTACTAGCGAAATAAATCATTTATTTTGTTGCATGCTCCATGTGAACTTAAAAATACTTTATTTTTTGGTGATATGTTCCATAAATGTTATCTAGATCCAATTTAAATCTATACATCTTGGGGCACCTGGGTGACTCAGTCAGTTAAGGATCTACCTTCACTTCAGTCATGATTCCAAGGTCTTAGGATCCTAGGGCCCTAAGATGGAGAGCCCTGCACTGGGCTCACTGCTCATGGGGAGCCTGCTTCTCTCGCGCCGTCTGCCTGTGGCTCCCCTGCTTGTACTCTGTCTCTTTTACTCTGTCAAATAAAAATATATATTTTTTAAAATATCTACTTTTTTATGACTTCCAAAGATATATTGAAATTGTCAACATAATTGTAGATTTTTCTTTACTCTTCAGTAAAGAGTAAAGAGATTGCTTTTCAGTTATCTCAATTTTAGTTTTGTTTGGTGCATATATTTAGCATTATTATTTCTTTTTGACAAACTGTCCTCTTTATCAATATCACTCTTCTTCTTTATCCCTGAAAATATTCCTTACTCTGAAATCTAAATATTTTTTAAATATTTGGTTATTGATATAGTAATTCCAGCTTTTTTTTGTTGGTTAGTGTTTGCATATTATTTTTTTCCCATAGTTTCCTTTGTACGTCCCTCTTTTTGATGCTTAAAGTAGCTTTTTTATAGACAGCATCCAGATATGTCTTGCTATTAATCCAGTCTGTTAAAGTTTCTCTTTAATTGGTATGTTTAAACAATTTATATTTAATGTAATTATTGGGCTTAAATCTTCACCTCACTATATTGTTAAATCTGTTCTTTGTTCCTGTTTTCTTCTTTGCCTGCCTTCTTTTGATTTGAGTACCTATAGTAGTCTATTAAGAATCATTTTGGTGAATATTGTGGTGAATTGTGGTCATAATTATTTCATATTCTTCCAGCTGGCACCATTGATTAAGAAGACTACTGATCTAAAGTGCCATCTTTGCAATGAACCAAGTATTCATGAATTTTCAGACCTGTTTGTGAGCTTTATATATTGTTCCACTGATTCATTTATCCATTCTTATCTCAAAACAACATACTCTTAACTATCATAGTTTTGATAACTATGTTGACTTCCCACTTTGGCTTTTTTTCCATCAACATTATTTTACCAGCAATATTTGACTCTATCTTTTCACATATACTTTTATAAATGGTTTTTATTTATATACAGAAAAAAGTTATAATATTTTGATTTGGATTGTATTGAATATACAGATTCATAGTATTTTTTAGGGGAACTTTTTAAAAACTGAGTTTTCCAATTCATGTACACATTTTATTGCTCCATTTATTTGGAAACTCCTTAAATTCTTCTAATATTTATTTGGTAGATATATTTCCAGACACTTTACATCTCTGGATTGCTATTGGAAAAACCTGAGTTGAGCTAGAAAGCTTACAGGAAATACTTCTCACCAGTATATCCTAGTCAATGTTTGAGAGGCAGTATTAAGCAGCACATTTGGTCTTCAAACTGTGCTACTAGGTGCTTCCTCTGAAGAGAAAGGGAAATAATTTGTAGAGATGTCATTATAAGTCTCCTTTCTTTTTTTGCTATTAGAGCCATACCGATTTTATTAGCAGCTTTCACACATCGGCTTCCACATGAGTCTATTGAAACAAGACTAGTTTTTTTTTAATATTCAGTAGCATGAAGTTTATTAGCTTTGCAGTCTGGTAAGCCTGAATCTGAATTCCAATTCTTTTGTTTCTTAATATTGTGTTGCTGAGCCATGTACTTTACCCTCTCAAACTTTAGTTTGCTTGTGTATAAAATGGAGACAATAAAAATTACTTGTAAATTTATTAAATATAAAAGTGTAAATAGCATGTCATAGATACTAGATGTGAATGGTAGCTACTTTATTTTTATGATCAGAAAGGAAGAGTAGGAACTCTAGAAATCACCTATTGTAACATATTCACCCTATCACTAGAAAACTGAAACTCCTTCATGCATTCATTCGACAAATATTTATGGGTTACTTTAAATCACATTTTATTTACTTATTTGAGAGAGAAAGAGAACATAAGCACAAGTGGGGAGGGGGGGACGATCATGACCTGGGCAAAAGACAAAAGCTTAACTGATTAAGCCACCCAGGCACCCCTAATTATGGGTTACTTACTCTGTGCTAATGTGAATAAAGAGTGTCAGGCAGTAAATACCTATTATAGAAAGGTGCTCAGGGAAGGATTTTGGAAGGAAGACATATATTAACAGAGATTTCAACGAATACAGTGAATCATGCAAATGGCTAAAGAAAGATTAGAAACAGAAGGAACCATGTATGAAAATACCCTGGGGAAGAAATAAGCATGATAGTTTCAAGAATCAGCAAGAAAACAGTGAGATGAAAGTGGAATAAACTATACCACATGGCAAGTATCATGAAATGAGATTAGAGACATAAGCTGAACACACAGTGGGAGCCACTAGAGACTTTTGAGCAAGAAGGGAAATAATTTGATTTAGAAGTTGTTTTGTGTTAGGGCCCTCACTCTTAATTCATAAATAAAATCTTTACTTTTTTGTTTATTTTTTATTGGAGTTCGATTTGTCAAATTGGAGTATAACACCCAGTGCTCATCCCATCAAGTGTCCCCCCTCAGTGCCTGTCACCCAGTCACCCCAACCTCCCACCCACCTGCCTTCCACTACCCCTTGTTCGCTTCCCAAAGTTAGGAGTCTCTCAAGTTCGTCTCCCTCTCTGATTTATCCCACTCATTTTCTCTCCTTTCCCCTTTATTCCTTTTCACTATTCTTTATATTCCCCAAATGAATGAGACCATATAATGATTGCCCTTCTCTGATTGACTAACTTCACTCAGCATAATACACGTACATACCTCTAGTTCCATACACGTTGAAGCAAATGGGGGGGGTTTGTCATTTCTTTTTTTTTTTTTTTTGGGTTTGTCATTTCTAATGGCTGAGTAATATCCCGTTGTATACATAGACCACATCTTCTTTATCCATTCATCTTTCGATGGACACCGAGGCTCCTTCCACAGCTTGGCTATTGTGGACATTGCTGCTAGAAACATCGGGGTGCAGGTGTCCTGCTGTTTCACTGCATCTGTATCTTTGGGGTAAATCCCCAGCAGTGCAATTGCTGGGTCGTAGGGCAGGTCTATTTTTAACTCTTTGAGGAATCTCCACAGTTTTCCAGAGTGGCTGCACCAGTTCACATTCCCACCAACAGTGCAAGAGGGTTCCCTTTTCTCCGCATCCTCTCCAACATTTGTGGTTTCCTGCCTTGTTAATTTTCCCCATTCTCACTGGTGTGAGGTGGTATCTTATTGTGGTTTTGATTTGTATTTCCCTGATGGCAAGTGATGCGGAGCATTTTCTCATATGCTTGTTGGCCATGTCTATGTCTTCCTTTGTGAAATTTCTGTTCATGTGTTTTGCCCATTTGATGATTGGATTGTTTGTTTCTTTGCTTTGAGTTTAATAGGTTCTTTATAGATCTTAGCTACTAGACCTTTATCTTATGTGTCATTTGCAAATATCCTCTTCCTATAGGTTGCGTTTTAGTTTTGTTGACTGTTTTTTTTTTTTTTTTTTTTCTGTGCAGAAGCTTTTTTTCCTAATGAACTTCCCAGTAGTTCATTTTTGCTTTTGTTTCCTTTGCCTTCAAAGAGGTATCTTGCAAGAAATTGCTGTGGCCAAGTTCAAAAAGGGTGTTGCCTGTGTTCTTCTCTAGGATTTTGATTGATTCTTCTCTCACATTTAGATCTTTCATCCATTTTGAGTTTATCTTTGAGTATGATATACGAGAATAGCCTAGTTTTCATTCCTCTGCACAATAAATGGTGCTGTCCAATTTTCGCATCACCATTTATTGAAGAGACTGTCCTTTTTCCAGTGGATAGTCCTTCCTGCTTTGTTGAATATTAGTCGGCCATAAAGTTGAGGGTCTATTTCTGGATTCTCTATTCTGTTCCATTAATCTATGTGTCTGTTTTTGTGCCAGTACCACACTGTCTTGATGATCACAGCTTTGTAGTACAACTTGATATCTGGCATTGTGATGCCCCTGGCTCTGGTTTTGTTTTTCAATATTCCCCTGGCTATTCAGGGTCTTTTCTGATTCCACACAAATGTTAAAATGATTTGTTCCAACTCTCTGAAGAAAGTTCATGGTATTTTGGTAGGGATTGCATTGAATGTGTAAATTGCCCTGGGTAGCATAGATATTTTCACAATATGAATTCTTCCAACCCATGAGCATGGAATATTTTTTCATCTCTTTGAGCACACCACAAAATTACCTGGGAAAGGACATGGCTTTGGTGATATGCTTAGAAGATCTGTCATTTGCAGAAAGTGCCATGTTGAAGACTCCTATTAGTGCATTATTATCTAAGTATGTCTTTACTTTGGTTATTAGCTGATTGATATACTTGGCAACTCCCACATCAGGGCATAAATATTCATGACTGTTAGGTTTTCTTGTTGGATAGACCCTTTAAGTATGATATAGTGTCCCTCTTCATCTCTTACTACAGTCTTTGGGATAAACTTTAATTTATCTGGTATGAGGATGGCTACTCCTGCTTTCTTTTGAGGACCATTTGAATGGTAAATGGTTCTCCAACCTTTCATTTTAGTCTGCAGGTGTCCTTAGGTCTAAAATGAGTCTCTTGTAGACAGCAAATAGATGGGTCTTGCTTTTTTATCCAGCCCAAAACCCTGCGTCTTTGATGGGATCATTTAGCTCATTCATGTACAGAGTAACTATTGAAATATATGAATTTAGTTTCATAGTAATACCTATTCAGTCCCTGTTTTTGTGGATTATTTCTTTGGGCTTCCTCTTTCTTTTACAGGCTCCCCCTTAATATTTCTTGCAGAGCTGGTTGGTGGTCACATATTTTTTCAATTTCTGCCTATCTTGGAAGCTCTTTATCTCTTCTTTTACTCTGAATGAGAGCCTTGCTGGATGTAAAATTCTTGGCTGCATGTTCTTCTCATTTCGTACCCTGAATATACCCTGCCAGGTCTCTGTGGAAAGGCCTGCTGTTAACCTAATATATCTCTCCATATAAGTTAGGGATCTCTTGTATCTCACTGCTTTAAGGATTTTCTCTCTATCCTTTGGATTTGCAAGTTTCACTATTAAATATTGAGGTGTTAAACCGTTTTTATTGATTTTGTTGGGGTACCTATCTCCTGGATCTGAATGCCTGTTTCCCTCCCCAAATTAGGGAAGTTCTCAGCTATCATTTGTTCAAATATGATTTATGGCCCTCTGTCCCTCTCAGTGCTCTTTGGAACCCCAATTATACATAGTTTTTTTTTTTTTTCCTTCTGAGGCTATCATTTATTTCCCTTAACCTTTCTTTGTGGTCTCTAATTGTTTTTCTCTTTTTTTCCTCAGCTTCCTTCCTTGCCATCAACTTGTCTTCTATGTCACTCACTCTTTCTTCCACCTCATTAACTCTCGTCTTTAGGACCTCCAGTTTGGATTGCATCTCACTTAATTGAGTTTTAATGTTAGCCTGATTAGATCTAAATTCTGCAGTCATGAAGTCTCTTGAATCCTTTATGCTTATTTCCAGAGCCACCAGTAGCTTTATAATTGTGCTTCTGAATTGGCTTTCTGACATTAAATTGTAATCCAAATTATGTAACTCTGTGGCAGAGAGTACTGTTTCTGATTCTTTCTTTTGTGGTGAGTTCTTTATTCTAGTCATTTTCCTCAGTGCAGTTGGCTGTATGAGCGGGCTGAGTCAAGAATATCAACCACAACCTAAGTAAATTTCACCCTAGAGGATTCTGCTGAGGTCAGAGACCAGAAATTGAAAACAAAGATCAGAACGAAATAAAACAAAAGGACCACTAAATTGCAGCGAATTTTAAAACAAAGTAGTAAAAATTAAAAGGTCAAGAATCTCATAGAAGAAAAAAATAGAGAAGAGAAAAAAGAAAAAGAGGGGAAAAAAGGAAAAAGGAAAAAAAGAGAAGAAAGAAAAAAAGGGGGAGGACTGGGAGATGGTGGTTGTGACAAACTGGTAGTGGAGGGGGAATGTAGTCTACCTGAGAGGTCCTAGAGGGTAATCCTCTTGGTTCTGAGTATATTAAGTTCTGCATTGTTAGAAGATGCTCAGTCCCAAATTTATATAAACCAGAAATACTTGTAGAGGGCCCCACCATTGACCACCAAAACTTAAATGAGATAAAAGAGCAGAGCAGAATGGGAATGAGGAATCTCACAGAATGAACCAGTACAGTATACCACTTGGTTCTGGGGGTATGCTGATCATGTTTTAGAGGGTATTAACTTCTGCCATTTTAGAACAAAATGAGGCAGAGAAAACAAAAGACACAAAACAAAAAAGCAAATCTTGTATATCTCCCAAAATTAAGCTGAGTATGCTGAAGGGAATCTAGAAGTGAAAAATATATCTAGGACCTATAATTGTAGAAATATGAAAGTCAAAAAGGAAGAAACTAAAAAATGAAGAGGTGGTAAACTAGTGTAGTTAAGGTGGGAAAAGAGAAAAAAATAGGAAATTTATAGTCTGATATTAAAACCTGGTTTACTGGGAAAAGGAAAAAAAGAAAAAAAAGGGAGGGGTACCCTCTAGTTCTATATACTGTAAATTCCTTGACTTCCCCTGGAGCTTCCCAGTGCTGCTTGGTCCAGAACTTGCTCTTCCCCTGTCCTTCCAGCTGGTCTTCTGGGGGAGGGGCTGCTGTACTGGTTCTCAGGTGTGTGCACTTGGGGAGCTGTCCCCTGCCCCTCTGGGTGCCGGGTTCAGTGGGAGCTGTTTACCCCATGAGGCCCCTGTTCCCTGGAGGCCCCGCCCCTCCAGGCACAAGGTGACACCAGGAGGGACAACACAACTGATGGTGGCCAGGTCCCCAGCCCTGGAGTCAGCTCCCCCAGTAACCACCGCAGTCTCCCAGTCCACAGAGGCATGGGTGCTTCCGGGAAGTAGGGGCAGAATCCTAGGTGGGACAGTGAGATCTCAGGATCCTTGGAGTTACAAGAAGACCAGGGGTGCCTGAGTGTGCTAGAGTTCCTACACAGGTGTGGGGATGGGTGTGGGGAAACTGGCTGCAATCAGTGGGTCAAGGAATGGGCTGTCAGCTCAGTGTTGTCATAATCCTTGAACTACAGCATGGTCTACCTGACCTCTCCCCAGCAAGGGCTCAGCAAGTGGTAGAATTGGCAAGATTCCCTTTCTCCCCCAGTAGAAGCTGCATGGGAGATACTGCAGGAGTCTATAGGGTTTGGAGATTCCAAACGGGGTCCAGGCCTAAGATAGAAAGATAGAAATAGTCACAGGCTGGGTGAGCACACAGTGCAGAGGGAGACCAGGCAGCCAGGAGTATTGATTGCTTTTCTCTGACGGGGCCCTGGGGAGTGAGGTCCTGAGCTCTCAGCCCTGGGCCTGGAGATTGGGAGGCACCATTTTCACTCTCCTTCTCTAAAGCTATGCAGAAAGTCTTCAGGGAACAAAAGCCACCTAGAGCAATCTGGAGCAGATTACTCAACCTGGCCTCCTGGCAAGGATTGTGCAATCCCACCTGGGCCAAAAACACCTGAGAATCAGTGCAACAAGCTCCTCCTCCAGAAAATCAGCAAGAAATCCAGCCAAGACCGAGTTTACAGATAATTGAGAACTGCAAAACTTCAATGCTGGGAAAATATAACATATAGAATTCATGCTTTTTTATTTTTCCCTCCATGATTCTTTAGTCTTTTAATTTTAATTTTTTTCTCTTACCCTTTTCAACCAATTTGTCATTTTATCAATACTTTTTAAAAAATATTTTTTTAATTTTCATTTTTACACTTACATTCTATCCTTTCATTATATTTAATTTTATTTTTGTGTATATCTGTTTTTTTTTTTTTCTTTACCATTTGGGATGTAGTTTCTTCTAACAGACCAAAATACACCCAGAATCGAGTGTATGGATCTGTTCTCTTCACCCATCTGACCATTTTCCCTTTTTTCCTTTGCTTTTTCTGTTTTGTTAAAGTCCTTTTAAATTTTCATCTTTACAGTTACATCATTTCAATGTATTTATTTGTTGTATATGTATATACATATATATATGTTTTTCTTTCTTTATAATTTTGAGATGTAGTTTTTCTAACAAAGTGACCAAAAGAATATAGGATTAGGATATAGTGTATTGCATATTGCATTTTTCTGTGCACCTGTTTGTTTATATTCCTTCTTCTTTTTTCTCTCATAATTTTCATTTTTAGAGTTATATTCTATCTTTTCATTGCATTTAAATTTTTTGTACATATATAAGTTTTTCTTTCATTACTATTTTGGGATCTAGTTTTCTAACAAACAGACCAAAATACACAAAGGATAGAGTGTATTGCTCTATTGTTTTCACTGGTCTGATTATACTCTCCCTCTGCCTTTTTTTTTTCTTTGATTTTGCTTCTCTTCTGATTTGTTTAGTGCATATTTCTCTGGATTTGTTGACATTTTAATATTTTATTCTTTCATTCACCTATACTTCTCTGTATAGAATGACAAGACACAGAAATTCACCTCAAAAAAGAGAACAAGAAGCAGTACTGGCTGGCAGAGACCTGATCAGTATGGACATAAGTGAGATGTCAGAATTATAGTTCAGAATAATGATTATAAAGATACAAGCTGGGGTTGAAGAAATCATAGAAGATAGTAAAGAATACCTTTCTGGAGAAATAAAAGAACTAAAATTTAATCAAATGGAAATCAAAAAGGCTACTGAGATGCAATAAAAAATGGAGGCTCTAACTTCTAGGATAAATGAATCAGAAGAGAGAATTAATGATATAGAATAGAAGATGATGGAGAATAAAGAAGCTGAAGAAAAGAGAGATAAACAACTACTGGATCATAGAGGAGAATTCAAGAGATAAGTGATACCATAAAGTGAAACAATAATAGAATAATTTTTGGGATCCCAGAAGAGAAGGGAAGAGAGAGGGGCAGAAAGTATATGGGAATGAATTATAGTGGAGAACTTTCCTAATCTGTGGGAGGAAACAGGTATCCATGTCCAAGAGACACAGAGAAAATGTATAAAGATATGTCAACACCCCAACATATAATAGTGAAACTTACAAATCTCGGAAACAAGAGAAAATTCTGAAAGCAGTCTTGGACAAGAGGTCTGTAACCTGCAAAGGCAGAAACATCAGACTGGCAGCTGACCTATCCACAGAGAACTGGAAGGCCAAAGGGGACTGGCAATATATATTCAGGGTGCTAAATGAGAAAAATATGTAGCCAAAAATACTTTATCGAGCTAGGATGTCATTCAAAATAGAAGGAGAGATGAAAATATTACAGGACAAACAGAAACTAAAAGAATTCGTGATCACTAAACCAGCCCTACAAGAAATATTAAATATTAAAATATTAAATGAGATCCTTTAAGCAAAGAGAAAGCCCAAAAGTATCAGACAGGAAAGGAACAGAAGCAATATACAGAAACAGTGCCTTTATAGGTAATACAATCGCACTAAGTTCATATCTTTCAATAATTACTCTGGATGAAAATAATTACTCTAAATGCCCCATTCAAATGACACAGGATATCAGATTGGATAAAAATGGCAAGACCATCATTATGCTCTCTGCAAGAGAATTATATTAAACCCAAAGACAGCTGTAGATTGAAACTAAGGGGATAGAAAACCATTTATCATGCTAATGGATATCAAAAGAAAGCTGGGGTGGCAATCCTTATATCACACAAATTAGATTTTAAAACAAAGACCGTAATAGTAGATGAGGAAGAACACTAAATCATAATTGAAGTGTCTATCCAACAAGAATATCTAACAATTATAAATATTTATGTCCCAAACATGGGAGCAGCCAATTATATAAGTTAATTAAAAACAAAGTTAAAAAAAACACATAGATAATCATACAATGATAGGCAGGGGCCTATAACACCTCATTCACTGCAATGGACAGACATCTAAGCTGAAGATCAACAAGGAAATAAGGGCTTTGAATGACATACTGGTCTCGATGGATTTCACAGATATATTCAGAATATTCCATCCTAAAGCAACAGAATACACATTCTTCTTGAGTGCACATGTAACATTCTCCAAAATAGATCACATAATGCGCTACAGGTCAGGTCTCAACAAATACCAAAAGACTGGGATCACTCCATCCGTATATTCAGACCACATGCTTTGAAACTGGAACTCAATCACAAGAGGAAAATTGGAAAGAACTAAATACATAGAGGCATAAGAGCATCCTACTAAAGAATGAATGGATCAACCAGGAAATTAAAGACAAGTTAAAAAACATCATGGAAAAAATGAAAATGAAAACACAGCTGTTCAAAACGTTTGAGATGCAGCAAAGGCAGTTCTAAGAGGGAAGTATATAGCAATACAAGCCTTTCTGAAGAAAGTTCTCAAATGCACAACCTAACCTTACACCTGAAAGAGCTGGAGAAAGAACAGCAAATAAAGCCTAAACCAAGGAGGAGAAGAGAAATAATAAAGATTAGAGTAGAAATCACCGAAATAGAAAACTAAAGAACAGTAGAACATATCAATGGAAGTAATAGCTGCTTCTTTTAATTAATAAGATTGATAAAACCCCTGGCCAGATTTCTCAAAAAGAAAAGAGAAAAGATCCAAATCAATAAAATCATGAAAGAAAGAGGAGGGATCACAACCAACATCAAAGAAATACAAACAATTATAAGAACAGATAATGAGCAACTATATGCCAACAAATTAGGCAATCTGGAAGAAATGGATGCATTTCTAAAGATGGATATACTACCAAAACTGACACAGAAAGAAATAGAAAACCTAATCAGACCCATACACAGCAAGGAGATTGAAGCAGTCATCAAAAACCTCCCAACAAGTAAGAGGTCAGGCCAGATGGCTTCCCAGATGGAATTCTAAAAAATATTTAAAGAAGAATTAATATCTACTCTTCTGAAGCTTTTCAAAATCCAGAAATGGAAGGAAAACTTCCAAACTCTTTCTGAGGCCAGCATTACCTTGATCCCAGAACCAGACAAAGACTGCACCAAAAAGGAGAATTACAGACCAATATCCCTGATGAACATGGATGCCAAAATTCTCACCCAGATACTGGCCAATAGGATCCAACAGTACATTAAAAGGATTACTCACCATGACCAAGTGGGATTTATTCTGGGCTACAAGAGTGACTCAACACCTGCAAATCAATCAGTGTGATATACTGCATTAATAAAAGAAAAGACAAGAACCATAGGATCATCTCACCTGATGCAGAAAAAAAAACATTTGACAAAGTACAGCATCCTTTCTTGATTAAAACTCTTCACAGTGTAGGGATAGGAGGAACATGCCTCAATATAATAACAGCCATATACGAAAAGCCCACAGTGAATATCATTCTCAATATGGAAAAACTGAGAGCTTTTCCTGTAAAGCCAGGAACTTGACAAGGATGTCCACTTTTACCACTGTTGCTCAACATAGTACTAGAAGTTCCTAGTTTCAGAAGTCAGAAAACAAAAAGAAATAAAAGGCATCTGAATCAAACTCTCACTCTTTGCAGATAACATAACACTCTATATGGAAAACTCAAAAGACTCCATCTCTAAATTGCTAAGATTCATAGAGGAACTCAGCAAAGTTGGACTGTATAAAATCATTGCATAGAGAAATCTTTTGCACTTCAATACACTAACAGTGAGACTGAAGAAAGAGAAATTAAGGAGTCAATCCCATTTTTAATTGCATCCCAAACTATAAGATACCTAGGAATAAACCTTAGACATAAAGACATAAAGAAATGGAAAATATATTCCATATTTATGGGTTGGAAGAACAAGTATTTTTAAAATGTTTCTGTTACCTACAGTGTGATCTATACGTTTAGTGCAATCCCTATAAAAGTATCATTAAATTATTTCACTGATTTGGAACAAATAATCCTAAAATTTGTACAGAACCAAGAAAAGACACTGAATACCTAAAGAGATGTTGAAAAAGAAAACCAGAACTTGTGGAATCACAGTTCCGCATTTCAAGCTCTATTACAAAGCTGTAATCATCAAGATGGTATGGTACTGGCACAAAACCAAACTCACCGATCAGTGGAACAGAATAGAGAACCCAGAAGTGGACCCTCAACTCTATGGGTTAATTAATATTTGACAACTGGGAAAGACTATCCAAGACAAAAAAGACAATTTTTCTAATGGTGTTGGAAAAATTGGGTGGCCATCTGCAGAAGAATGAAACTGGATCATTTCCTCATACCATACTAAAAACGGATGAAAGACCTAAGTATGAGACAAGAATCCATCAAAATCTTAGAGGAGAACAAAGGCAGCAGCCTTTGTGTCCTGAGCTGCAGCAACTTCTTAATAGACACGTCTCCAAAGGCAAAGGAAAGGGAAACAAAGGCAAAAATGAGCTACTGAGACTTCATCAAGATACAAAGCTTTTTCACAGCAAAGGAAATGGTAACAAAATCAAAAGACAACCTACAGTATGGGAGAAGATATTTGTAAATGCCAGATAAAAGGCTAGTATCCAAGATCTATAAAACACTTAACAAACTCAAAACCCAAAGAACAATCAGTCAAGAAATGGGCAGAAGATATAAATAGACATTTCTCTAAAGAAGGCTTAAATGGCCAACAGATGCATGAAAAAATGATTCACATTACTTGTCATCAGGGAAATACAAATCAAAACCACAATGAGACCACCTCACACCAGTGAGAATGGGGAAAATGAACAAGACAGGAAACAACAAATGTTGGAGAGGATGTGGAGAAAGGGGAACCCTCTTGCACTGTTGGTGGGAATGTGAACTGGTGCGGCCATTCTGGAAAATTGTGTGGAAGTTCCTCAAAGAGTTAAAAATAGAGCTGCTCTACACCCAGCAATTGCATTACTGGGGATTTACCCCAAAGATACAGATGCAGTGAAAGACTGAGACATCTGCACCCCAATGTTTATAGCAGTAATGTCCACAATAGCCAAACTGTGGAAGGAGCCTCGGTGTCCATCGAAAGATGAATGGATAAAGAAGATGTGATCTATGTATACAATGGAATATTCCTCAGCCATTAGAAACAACGAATACCCACAATTTGCTTCAACATGGATAGAACTGTAAGGGTATTATGCTGAGTGAAGTATGTCAATCGACGAAGGACAAACATTATATGGTCTCATTCATTTGGGGAATATAAAGAATAGTGAAAGGGATTATAAGGGAGAGGAGAGAAAATGAGTGGGAAATATCAGTGAGGGTGACAGAACATGAGAGACTTCTAACTGGGAAATGAACAAGGGGTGGTGGAAAGGGAGGTGGGTGGAGGGATGGGGTGACTGGGTGTTGGGCATTGAGGGGGACACTTGACGAGATGAGCACTGGGTGTTATGCTATATGTTGGCAAATTGAACTCCAATAAAAAATGTTCTGTGCATGGGAATGACACAAAGATTTCCTAAAACCTACTTTGTTAACAGAGTACAAAATTATTTCGCTTGCACTTCAATCAGGATATTCTACTTTGCTAGGTGTCATAGCTAAAATTTATCTAATTTCTTAAAATTTATTTGATTAAAATAGTCTTTAATTATATGTTTTATTTTTTCTTTAATATTTTATGGTATATATATATATATATAGTTCTTGATATATATGTGAACTTCTTTTCAGATATTAAAACTTCCATTTATCAACTTTAATAAGTCTTTGCCTCAAAATTATTAATTGAAATAAATTGTTTTAATGAATTTGATAATATATAGTAATCAAATTAATAATTTTAAAAAATATATCACATCTCAAAGTTTAGTGTTTTGTTTTGTTTTATTTAGGTTTTATATTTGTTTGAAAGAGAGAGTGTGCTAGCACAGCAGGAAGAGGGAGAGGAAGAGGAAGGCTCCACACTGACCAAGGAGCCTGATGTGGGACTTGATCCCAGGACCCTGGGATCATGACTGGAGCTAAGGCATACACTTAACTGACTGAGCCACGCAGGCGACCCCAAATCAATAATTTTATAATGGACTTAGAACATTGATAGGTTCTGTCCTCACTAAATTACTGGCCAGCCTTACAAAATATTACTTTATCTTAGTTTCTACTTAGTAGGGTAGATTATCGACAATATCTAGCTCCAACCATACTCCATACCAATACAATGTATTAGATGTTACAATGGTAAAATGTACTTTAAAAACAATAATCTAAAACACTTATTAGAGTCCAAATATTGAATATAGCGCCTATTCACAGCATGCGCTAATTTTGTAATTAACATGAATCAAAAGAAACTATTAAGCTTCTGTGGCATATCTATTCTTAATAAACCTCATGCTGCTTAATGCTTAAAATTCTATTGTACTCTTAAGAAGTTTATAGATCTTTATAGGATCAAATATATTGGTTTGAGGGATAGTTATTTTCATAAACATTCATAAAGAATTATTTCAGCATTTCTCTCTTTCTACCCATTATAACTATTTAACTTTCTGAGTTCCTAGCATATTTTTATAGAACTGAAATATTGCCCAGCAGTCATGGAACAATTTTAGTGTGTATCTTCCTTCCCAATATGATGATCTATTCAGCATATGTTCAGATTCCCCAGTTTTTTGTTCACAGGCATGTCTGGTCAATGTTTAATTTTGGCAGAATTCATTAGTTATTTATTGTACTGTTTTTTTTTTTTTTCTGTAAAGAACATTCACATTTACAGTGTAAGCATTTTCAATCATGCAATGAAAACACTGCTCTATTAAATTCATTCTAATGCTATCGTGTTATTTAAATGCAAATGCTGACACCATCATAATGCGATAAAATTTTCTTGCAAGAAAATGATGCATATTAGAATAGAGAATTTGGCTAAAGTGGGTATACTTTAAGAGATAAAAAATGATTAGGTCTATTTCTTTACTATTAAATTAGGGGAGACAAAGTGATAACTCCAAATGTGTCATGCTGTGCTTAAATTGGCATATACTTATACTGTTGGTGACTTTTAAGAGTATTACAAAAACAGAAATGCAGTATAAAACATAGATAGAACCATTTAGATAGCCTTATCTTTTGATCCAGGATTCCCATTCTGAGAAATATATGTTAAAAGAATACTTGAACCAAAGTCAAAACAAAAACGAAAACCTATATTCATAAAAATATATATGTGGCATTTTTTCTATTGATTAAATAAACAGAAAAAGGGAAGAGTTTATTAAACTGTGAAACATGTGAGATAACCCTGGTCAGCCATTGTAAATGATGATTGTTTAGATTACATTGTTCCTGTAATATTTAATAACATAGTATTGAAGGAAAAGTAATCAAAAAGAAAACAAACCACCACCACCAACAACAACAAAAACAAATGGAATGTGTAGTATGATCTTGAATACCTTTAACCAAGCATGTATATAGATTAAGATTGGATTGCAATGTATAAAACTAGAAATAGATATTTTAAGTTGAAAAAAGTTGAGTGTTTTAACTTATTTAAAATATTTATTAATATTTTGATATGGTATTAATTTTAAGTGGTCAAGTAGGGTTACCAATGAAATACTGAAAAGTTTATGCTGTGAATAATATATGTGTTCTATACTTTAACAGGAGAATTGAATAATACAGTATTGGTATTGCAACTTAAATTATTTTTATCACAATATAAGACATTGCAAATTATTTAATTTAATGAATATAAAATATGTTCCATTTTAAGTAAAATTAGAGCAATTCAAAGTAGAAAATTATGAACAATAATGAATTCTTTTGTTAATTAAATACAACACTATAGTTTTATAATATACATATTTCCAATTGTTTTCCCATGTAGACACCCAACATCTAAAATTATTCTAATTCAAGAACTCTGTTTTCCCCCAAAACTGTCTATTCAAAAAGGATTTTAATGTTTGCAGTGTTCTTTATAATAGCTAAATATCTAAAATGGAATATTATTCAACTTTAAGGAAAAAGTCCTGTCTTATGCTACAAAATGGAAAAACTTGAAGACATTAAGCTTAAACTGTGACATTAAGGCAGTCACAGAAGGACAAATACTGTCTGACATCATTTAGGTGAGGTACCTAAATAGTCAAACTTAAAGAAGTAGAGAGTGTAAGAGTGGTTGTCAGGGGGCTACAGAGAGGGGAAGATGGGAGTTCCTGATCAGCAGGTATAAAATTATGATCACACAAGGTAAGTAAGACCTGCTATACAAAATTGTGTCTATAGTTGAGATTTCTATATCATAACAATTTGTTAAGAGGGTAGCTCACATGTTCAGTGTTAACAATAAAAACAACAAAAAGGATAAGTTATTCTATTTTGACTTTGTATGTTTCAAGGTGTTTAATGCTTGTTCAATATTAAAGCTTTAATGAAATGTTCCACATTATAATAAAGTAATTATTTCATTCACTTCCCACCCCCCCCCATATACACCATATTATTTGGTAATTAATATCAGTGCTTGTTTTAAATATATATTGCAAAAAAATAAATAAATAAATATATATTGCATATCATTTATAAAATTACATATATATTATATCATGCTGTGGAATATTATTGGTGGTAATTTATAATAAGAGACAATTTTCTGTAGTATTTAATCTTATTGGAGACTCCTGCTCTAATTAATATTTGTAAAACTTTCAACAGCCACAACTCCAAGAATTGCAACTACCATGGCCAGTACCACCAACACTACCAATGCCATATCTTCCCTGTGATAAATGTTGTACCAAGATCAGTATATTTATAAGTTCCATAAAACCCTACTAATTACCATATGTGTTCAATATTATTATCTCCACTTTCCAAAAGGAAAGATGGAGGCTCAAGGAAATGCTGTATAACCACCTCAGAAAGAAAAATGAACCTGGGCACGATAAGACTTTCAAATTGATGGAGACGTTTGCCCCGCACAATGAGGCTAGTATAAAACATGAAATCAAGTATTCTATCCCGGCTATAGGTCTGCTGGCTGTTTGTTAGTGACTTATTTGTTTTTGTTGTTGTCATTGTTGTTTTTTAAGATTTTATTTACTCATTCACGAGAGACACAGAGAGAGGGAGAGAGGCAGAGACACAGGCAGAGGGAGAAGCAGGCTTCACGCAGGGAGCCCAACTCCCTTCGGTTTTTTAAATTTTTTTAATTTTTAATTTTTAATTTTTATTTATTTATTTATTTTTTCCTGGCAAAGCAAACTTTATTAATGGCCTTGAGGTTGGAGCTCCAGGTCCCGCTGAACATTTGAGAGTTGGGGGCAAGGGCCTCTCGTGTTGGCCTCAGCAGCTCCATCCCATTCAGACTCAGGTGGAGAGAGGCTGGGTGGGGGAGACTTGGGGTCACAGCTAGCCGGCTCTCCCTCGGTCGCTGCAGCCAGGCCACTCCTGGCTCCTCATTTCTTGGATCCTGGCTTTTTAGGTTTGAGTGTGAGTTTGGCCTTTTTCACAGGACTCTGGTCTTTAAGCCTGGGTCTCACTGCCTCCTCTTCTTTTGTGCCCTGTGCCAAAGGCAGGCACTAAACTGCTGGGCCATCCAGGGATCCCCTAAGATACTTCTTTTATTATTGCATAAATACAATGTTCAATATTTGATATATGATTCATCATTATTTTTTTCATTCTGAAAACACTGTAAACTTTGCTTTCAATGTCAAAACATGCTTCTAGCTTAAATTTTTTATTATGGAAAAATTTGAATACATACAAAGGTAAGAGAGATGTAGGTAGACTGAATCTCAATGTGCCTATCACTCAGCTTCCATAATCATGACGTCATTTATAACCTCATTCATTTCCCTCATCTTTTCCTGGAGTACTTAAATTATTTAATTTGTCTATGGTTCAACATATATCTATAGTCCAATGTTTATCTTTAACATATAGCTCTAAGATATTTAATACATAATATCATTATCACAACTAAAATATGGATACTTCTTGGATGTTACCGAATTTCTGGACAGTGTGGAAAGACATTTTAAATGTCAGTTACATTTAAAAACTCAAATAGTAGAGTAATGCAGAAAACTCCACTGAGGTAAAAATAATTGTTTAAATGACTATTCTTAAATTTGTACTCATGGAGACAAAGACATCTATATCATAAATGATGCTTACATGAAATGTATTCAAGTTGCACATCAATTCCTGAGATTTTAAAGTGAAATAATGTGTTTCATAAAATGTTATATATGATTTAAATACAGTAATTCTCTTTCCCATATAATTTATTTCATTCTTAGATTTTGTGAATAATAATACTTTTGGTAATGAATGATTACACTGGACTTTCCAAGGATACAACCTGCCTTAGCACTGCCTTAGCATTGTCTAAATAACAAAGTTCCCAATATTTGAGATTCCTTTAGTATATTCCAAAGTTTCATACAAAATAATTTACCAAATTTGTCATTTCCATGGTACCCAAACTAACAATCATAGTTCACCAAGACATTCATATAGTAAAGAATAATCCTTAGGTAATAAAACCAGTTAGGTGTCTTTTATGCTTGCTACAGATATAAAATTTTCAACTATGTTCCAACAAATTCTCTGAGTATGCTATCTCATAAGAGCAAGTATAGGCAAAGTAACTCAGCAAAGTTCTTTGGTCAGCTATTGTCAATCTGCCAATTCAGTACCCATTTCAACTGTCTCCTAGTGTTCATTTCTATACTACAGGGCCCAGATGATAGAAAGCCTATCACTTAGTTTAGAGATATGTTTGAAGTTTCAGCTATCAAATTCATCTACAAAAAAAATTGGAAATTAGAACAGTGAGAGGTAGAAGCCTGCCTAAAGACTACTTTTGCTGCTTACTCTCACAGTTGCATCAGGGATAGCATTTGTCTCCCTTTTCCCATCCGCAGTCCTGCCCAACAGCTATTTCAGACATCATGGCACCCATTCTCTGGCTTTTAGGGCATCCAAAGGCAATGTGTGAGCATTTATTTTGCTGCTGCATTTTGGGGCAGAACAAGTATAGTTCTAGAGCTGACATCTCTACCAGTAGGTCTCCATTTTAGCATAAGGCTTCCTGGTAGCGCAGGAGTAGCCTGCTGCTATAGTGATATTTGCCTGATTCTGCCATTTCCTGGTGGTTCTTGAGGAACTGAAAATCTTGGCAGCACACAACTAGAGTGAGATTCTGGGTATCACTCTTGGAAGATCAGCTTAGAGGATATTTCCTCAGTCGCTCCCTCCAACTGTTTTTATAAGCTATGCCATACCATTATATCATATTTTGTTTAAAATAAAGTGGAGTCTCAATCGTTGTAACCTGATTGATATACTGGTTTTTATGAATGCCATATAATAAATATGCCACATAATATTTGGACATTTCTTATCTCTCAATCATAGTTTACTAGATTTTGAAGGCCACAAAGATTAATGGAAAAATCTACATATTTAGGATTCTTATCAGCTCATCTGACCTTCAACCATGTGGCTAATTTTAGATACAAATAAATCACTAACAGGGAACCATGGGTGGCTCAGCAGTTTAACATCTGCCTTTGACCGGGGGCGTGATCCTGGAGTCTTGGGATCAAGTCCCACATCAGGGCTCCCTGCATGGAGCCTGCTTCTCCCTCTGCCAGTGTCTCTGCCTCTCTCTCTCTCTGTGTCTCTCATGAACAAATAAATAAAAAATAAAATCTAAAAAAGAAGTATCTTAATAAGTAAAGATAAAGACAAAATAAAGCAATAAATTTAAGTGATAAGAAAGAATTATCATTTTTTTAAAAGATTTTATTTATCTATTCATGAGACACAGAGGGAGAGAGTCAGAGAGACAACACAGGCAGAGGGAAAAACTGGCTCCACACAGGGAGCCCGACATGGGACTCAATCCCAGGTCTCCAGGATCAGGCCCTGGGCTGAAGCTGGCACTAAGCCACTGAGCCACCTGGGGTGCCCAAAAGAATTGTCATGTTTTAACTCTCATCATTTTATTTTTTTCTAGTAGTACCTAATAGTGTCTTGCATTATATAAAATAAACTGTATAGACATAATTTCCACTAGTAATGCAGGTTTTACAAAGTACAACACTTCACTAACTATCTAGATTTAAATTTACCATAATGGATTATTAAAATAAAAATGCAATGTGACCATGTTATTATTTTATGTTAGTAGGCACACTTAGTTTATAGAGTATATCAACCCCAGAGTATAGTTTGGAATTTTTATCCTCGTTTTATATATAGAAGGGGCTGAATTGCAAGCCCAATGATTTATTTGTTAGAGAGTACACAATAAATTTGAGATTGAACAGGGATTAAGACATTTGAACTCAGACTCTTACCAGAGTTCAGCTAAGCTTTAGGGATTTTATTTAACTATTTACAACAGGCTTACTCTGTATTTGTATTTTCTTCATTTTCTTATGGTTTAGTCTAATTCACATTTCTTAAACTTCTTCTTATTACCTTATGAAGTACTGAAATGTTAATTGCTTTAGAAGAATAAGCATTTGCCTTATTTGGTTGTTATGAATTAATTCACCATCTTAACATCAGCTATCATCCTAATATAGTTAGTTATATGATAAGAAGAAAAAAAAATATATATGTATATTTATATATATATTCACCATTAATTTTATTGCTTTTAAAAGATTCTATTATAGGGTCTTGTTATTCATATGAGAGACATAAAAGCATATATATGCTTTGTAGATGACACAATTTGAAAGAAACTATTAAACTAGAAAAAATTGTGATAAAGGAAAAAAAGAATATAGGAAAGCCATGTTTTCAACTATATATCTGTTATATTTAAGTTGTGTTAGTGCCTCCTTAGGAAAATAGATCAATGCCCCATCTTCATTTAGAAAGGACTGGTTTTGAGATTCTGATTAAAGTATTTTTGGTTACATGTTCATTGTCTCTTACTAGCATTCAGTACTAAACTATTGATACTTTCAAATATATTTTTATATTATTTTTGTAGCTTCATGGGCTTAGCTTCATCTGAGGTCACTAACTGGCCTGGACCAGGAATGGAATTTAGTTACACCTTTATATTATTTCAAATGATCTGTAGGAAATTAGATTGCCGATTATATCATTTTCTAAAATGTTACAAAAGTTGCATGGAAAAAAAAAAAAAAGCGGGTGGGTAAATTCACACAATCTTCCTTGGCTTATCACTGGAAAAACTGTAGTGATATGAAAACATGTGATAGGAAGGGGCAGAGGAGATCATACTCCCATTGTTATTATCCTCGGGTAATGGTACACCTACGCCATTTAAAAGTAAGCGATTTGATCATGAGAGCTTTACCAAGATTTCCAGAGCATGGAATCCAGCCCCTTGGTAAACAAGTCAAATTTTTTGTGATTCCTACTTTAAACGAATCTGCCTGCCTTCCCTCCTAACTAAACTGATTTCTACAACATCTTGATTTTTTTTTCTCTCTTTAGAATTAGTAAATCTTAATATCATCTGCCATAAAGGGATCCTTTTTCATATAATCTGATTTGTTTTCTTCTCTTGAAGCCTGAAATTATGTCGCGCCATATTCTGTTGGATCTGTGTTTTCTGATATTTTAGTTTGACATTCTTCATCTTTTAAATCTTCTCTAGTAAAACAGAAAGGTCAGAAAATTTGAAAAACTTTAAATTCTACCACGGTAATGAAATGGTTGCCTGACATCCGCAATAGGTCTCCCAGCCAGATTTTCAGATGAGGCTATGCAGTGTAGATGATAGTATTATGACTTTCAGAGTCAATATTACCTTTATGTGTCTAATTACTTGCATTATTTTTCTGAATGTTAAAATTTCATGAAGTCTAAAATGGGGATCTGGTAAATAATACAGTTATTATAACCAGACTCTTACATTGGAAATTATAATATCACAGTTTAGATTGGTAAATTACCTTTACTTTGCAACAAGACGTGTGTTACAGACCACCAAAATTAAACTACAGTCACATTTAAAGTATTAATACAGTGAGGATGGCTGTCAACCTGAAGATTTAAAAAGAAAGTACAGGTATTTAGAAAGATACTAATAATTTCCATCCAAGCATCGTCCAAGAGAGTAGTGGCTTCTATTTCAAAGTGAATTTAACTCTTTTATCACATTGGCTAGACTTTGGTCACTTAAGAATTACCTTTAAACCTCTAGATTTTTAACATAAATGATTATTTCTGTCAAAAAAATGCTTTCTTCTCTCTTTCCTGTAGTTTTCTCTACTCGGATCTATTTTTTAAGACACTTCTATGAAACACTTTTCCTGATATACCTTATCTGGTATGAATTCTCCTTTTACGTTATTCCATAATTTCTCAGGCTCTCCAATCAACACATTTATTAAATATGTTGAAGTTGTCTGCATAGCTGTCTTTCTTCCTCCATGATATATAAATGCATTAAGTCAATAACCCTGTCTGGCTTGATCATCATTCCTTGTCTTGTGTGCCATGCGCCATTCCTTACACATAGTGCCAGTAGAATAATTGAGTATTTGCTGGGGGAAAATTTTTGAATGTTCAAGATTATTATATGGATTGCTCGCAAGATATGTTGACACATAAAAGAAAAAGTAAAGGAAGGAAAGGAGTTTACCAGCAGTAAGGCATAGATCAAGACCATAAAATATGGCACAGTCACCTTAGCAGTCAGGCCTTCGTGGGAGAGCACAAAACTCTTACTTTTGTTCAACGTGCAACATCACTAGGAAGGGATAGGTATGAGCATTTTTAAATTCTACGTTGGGGCGCCCTGGTGTCTCAGTGGTTGTCTACCTTTGGCTTGGGTCATGATCCTGGGGTCCTGGGATCCAGTCCCACATTGGGCTCCTCACAGGGAGCCTGCTTTTCCTTCTGCCTATATCTCTGCTCCTCTCCCTCTCTGTGTGTCTCTCATGAATAAATAAATACAACATAAATAAACAAACAAACAAGCTTCTACATAGAACAGTAAATTCTGTGCTTATTTTCTTTTCAAATATTTGTGTTCCAAAACTAGTATCAAACTTTTGTAAGTTCCTAAATACTTTGGGAAGTTATGACAAGTTTTGAGAAATTGTTTAAAGCCGGCGATACACAGAACCACAAAAGGACTCAAATGACAATGATCCTTGCATGAATATGTGGTGTTTTGAAATTCTAAGTCTGATAGTATTTAATAGTATTTAAATATTAATGTCCTTAATTGTATTTAAATGTTATTTCTTTATTTTGTCCTAAGATACTAACCTGGGATCAAGTTTTAGAGGAGAAGTGTATGGGAGAACAAGACAAAATTAAAAAATTATAAAGTTTAGGGGAGCCCGGGTGGCTCAGCGGTTTAGCGTCACCTTCAGCCCAGGGCCTGATCCTGGAGACCTGGGATTGAGTCCCACGTCGGGTTCTTTGCCTGAAGCCTGCTCTTCCCTCTGCCTGTGTCTCTGCCTCTCTCTCTCTGTGTGTCTCTCATAAATAAATAAATAAATAAATAAATAAATAAATAAATAAATAAATAATTTTTTTAAAGAGATTGTTTATTTATTCATAGAGACACACAGAGGGGCGGGGCAGAGACACAAGCAGAGGGAGAAACAGGCTCCATGCAGGGAGCCCGATGTGGGACTTCATCCTGGGACTCCAGGATCACACCCTGAACGGAAGGCAGACGCTCAACCACTGAGCCACCCAGGCGTCCCCATCCCTAGTTTTTAGTTAATGCTAACTTTGAGTTTTGAGATTTTTGGATGACCATTGCCTCTTTTTTGTATTTACTTACGATATGGCCATATATTATTTTAGATTTTAGATGTTTCATCATTACAAATAAGATGACAATAACTGTATGATTCAGAGATTCACATTTAGAAAAACTACATATGCATTGAATTATGTAATAAGTTTTCTAGGATGCTTTTGTGCTTTTTCTTAAAGATTTCTTTTTATTATTCATCTACTTACTGAGATGAAAAAGAATATGGAAAAGATTTGACCTAGGAAAGAGGAATTACAAATGTAATACTGGCTTTAAAAACTCCAGATTAGTTTAACAGAGTGGTTGAGTTCATGCTGAATCAAAATGAGCTGTTAGGTAATGGAAACAAATGTAGGATTAGGATTTAAATGTGAGGATCGGGCATTGGAAAACAATTTAAAATATTTTCTCGGGAACATATACATATATATATGTATAAAAAATTTATGCCCTTTTTCAATATGGGCATAAACAATTCACCAGTGAATTTATTTTTGTTAACAGTGACCAAGGTCTAAATGTTAGTGATGTCTGTTATATAATCCAAGGACATTTTGAGAAAAATATTCCTTTATTGGGGTGCCTGGGTGGCTCAGTGGGTTAGGCATCTGCTTTTGATTCAGATCATGATATCAAAGTCCTGGGATCAAGGCCCACATCAAGCTCCCTGCTCAGCAGAGAGTGTGCTCCCTCTCTTTCTGCAGGAGCTCCTTCTGATTGTCCTCTTTGGTTCTCTTTCTGTCTCTGTGTCAAATAAATAAAATCTTTAAAAATATTAACTTTATTAACCAATTGCTAAACAGGAAAATATTGTAATTTTTTAAATTGAAGTATTGTTGATACACAATATTGTATACTTTAGTTTCAGGTGTATAGCATAGTGATTCAGCAACTCTATACATTATGCTATGGTCACCACAAATGTAACTACTATCTGTCAAGATACAATGCTATTACAGTACCATTGACTCTGTTCCCTCTGCTGTACCTTTTATCCCCATGACTTACTCATTCCACAGCTGGAACCTTGTATCTCCCACTCCCCTTCACCCATTTTGTACATTCCTCCACTCCCCTCCCCTCTGGCAAGCACCAGTTTGTTCTCTGTATTTATGAGTCTGTTTCTGCTTGTTTTTTAATTTTTGTTTTTATTGTTCCATGTACTAGTGAAATATTTGTCTCATTTGTGTCCTACTTATTTGACTTATAATACCCTCTAGGTCCATCCATGTTGTCACAAATGGCAACATTTCACTCTTTTATTTATGACTGAGTCATATTCCATTGTATATCTATACCACATCTTCTCTATCCTGTAATCTATAAACGGGTACTTGGGTTGTTTCCATATTTTGGCTATTGTAAATAATGTTGCAGTGAACTTAGGGGGTGCATATGATTTTTTTTGAATTAATGTTTTCATTTTCTTTGAGTAAATACCCAGTAGTGGAATTACTGGATCATATGGTATTTCCATTTTTAATTTTCTGAGGAATCCTCATACTGTTTTTCCAGAGTGGCTGTACCAACTTACATGCCAACCAGCAGTGCAGAAGCATTCTCTTTACTCCTCATCCTCACCAGCACTTGTTATTTCTTATCTTTTTTATAATAGACACTCTGACTCCTGTGAGGTGATATCACCTTGTGGTTTTGATTTGCATTTCTTTGGTGTTAGTGATGTTGAGCATCTTTATATGTGTTTGTTTGCCATCAATATGTCTTCACTAAAAAAAATGTCTATTCAAATCATCTACCAATTTTAAAAATCAGATCTTTTTTTGGTGTTGAGTTGTGTAAATTACTTATATATTTTGGATATTATCCCCTTATCAGATAAATCATTTGCATGCATTTTCTCTTTCAGTAGGTTGCTGTTTTGTTCTGTTGATGATTTTCTTCACTGTGGAAAAGCTTTTTGATTTCGGTATATTTTCTTTTTTTTTTTTTTAAGGTTTTATTTATTTATTTGACTGGGCTGGGAGGGAGATAGATTTGTCCTTTTTATCAGAAGCTTAAAGAGAGATAACATTTATCAGAGCTATGTTTCCTCAAATCTTGTTGGTAAAAAGTATCCATACAAATAAATATTCATCCAGAATATTAAAATGTCACTTAAAAGAAGGGAAATTAGAGACATATATAAAGAAGATAAAAACTTTATAGTTATTAGTTATAATATCTGATATTATGACATATATATTTTAAAAGTGTTTTACCTTCTGGCCAAGACACATTTATAGACACTAAACGTGCTTTTCCATTTCCACAGTAAACATTTCATAAACAATTGTGAAACTACAAATATATATAAGGTGACACTTATCAGATATTAGACAATCGGCAGCATGGCACCATGATTCTTAAGAAAGAAGAAATACATGAGGGAATATCTAATGCTACTCGGGTCTCCCGACTATACTAAAGAGAGAAAGAGTCCATGCACAGCATGGAGTCTTGTTAAACTGAGCAGAGAAAGAGAGTGGATTTTGTGGCAATAGAAGCAGTTGGAATTTATGGGAATGGATTTTTTTGAAATGAACAGAAGATATGCTGAGTAGGATACACAGAGGTTTGTGAGGGTACCCCAATCAGTTTGGGATGATAATTTGTCTGAACTTATTCAGAGCAATGCTCTAGTAAGTAGGCCTGACGATAAGAGACTGCTAGAGAGGTTGCTCATAGCTCAGAGTTCTAGCCTGGCTAAAAATGGAAAAATCTAGGTAATCTTCTCAGGCATTCACTTGAGATCTAAGAAAAGCCACATATTAGGAGTAAGGACCACAGTGTAGGATCAGAGACATGCCCTAGAACTAAGGACTAAACATTTATAAAAGCTTTTGTAAAATTAAAAAGGTTCATCTATAACTGAACTTCCTGCCAAAACCAAACCAAACATCCTTAACAGGAATATAATATAATCCAGAGCTCCTAAAGTAATCTCTTCAACAAATAATGCGAGGAAAACTGGTCAGCAACATGCAAAAGAATGAACATGGACTATTTTCTGACACCACACACAAAAATAAACTAAAAATTAATTAAAGACCTAACTATGGGACTGAAAGCATAAAATTCCTAGTTGAAAATATAGACAGTAGTTTCTTTGATATTGATATAGAAACATTTTTCTAGATATGTCTCTTTAGGCAAGAGAAACAAGCAAAAATAAACTATGGGGACTACACCAAAATAAAAAGCTTTTGCACAGTGAAAGAAACCACCAACAAAACAAAATGGCAACCTACTGAATGGGAGAAGATATTTGGAAATGTTGATATCAAAAATATATAAAGAACTTCTACAACTCAACACCAAACAATAATTCAATTAAAAAATGGGCAGAGGGATACCTGGGTGGCTCAGGCAGTTAAGCAACTGTCTTCAGCTCAGGTCATGATCCCAGGGTCCTGGGATCGAGCCCCACCTTGGGCTCCCAACTCATCAAGGAGCCTGCTTCTCCCTCTCCCCCCTGCTTGTGCTTTGTCTCTTGGTATATCTCTCTCACACACAAATAAATAAGATATTTAAAAAATATATATGGGCAGAGGACATACAAATGGCCAAAAAAAAAAAAAAAAAACATGAAAAGATGTTCAACATCACAATCATTAGGAAATGTAAATTAAAACCACAGTGAGCTTTCACCTTATACCTTCAGTCATAGAATCTTAATACTTTAGGAAATATGATAAATGTTGGATATACTATCTAATCACACCTTTAAAAATTTAAATACTCATACACATTCACTAAAGCAAAATGTAAACATTAGAAAACTTCACTGTTATACAGTGAATAGTAAGTTAATTAGCCCCTTTCTGAAATCGCATGTAATTTTAATATGCTCAGAACTATAAGAAATAATAGTAATTTTATATGATGTAAAAGGATTATAATTTATCAGATTTGAAATCTGGATGAGGTACCATTCATGATGCTGAAAGTTAAGCTGAATGTTTTGCAAGCATTTATGGAGAACAATGAGTGTATCTATTGTGCCTTGGTGATTCTTGATGATGGTGTTTACAAGGTGGATGAGAGCACTAGCTCTGGCCTTCTACTTCTAATCCTATCAAGTTGAGAGATACAGCAACATTTTTTTTTTTTTAAAGAGAATTTTTTTTTAAAAAGTAAGTATAAGCATCTTCATCAAGGTATTTTGCTTTAAGAAGAAATAAAGATGTCAAAGTGGTCTCTGGCAGTCAAAGTGGGTTCAAGAGATATTGGGAAGGAAAATCTCAAATGCACGGTTTTTGAAACCCTTTCATAAGATTGGACCTTTCGTAAGGCCTAGGACACTTTCTTACCAAAAGATGAGCTCACATAGTGTTTTTCAGGCTTATCACTTGTGCAGCAAAATCTTTCCCTGTTTTAGGCTCAGTGAGTATTATTTTGCTTACATTTGTTCCGTTACCTTCGAGCATGTCCCAACTTTCAGTATCTTAGAATCCAAAGGGAAGGGGTCAGGTCTTTCTGGAGCATGAGAAGGATGTGCATAGGCTACTCTCCATGGGCCATTAGGAACACAGACTACCTGTACTTAAGTTGAGGATATTAGGATACACAGTAAGATGTAAGAGGACAGTGGGCTGGATGACTGTTTACTCAGCCTTAATTAGAATGAAAAGAAAATACTCTGATACAACATTTCCTAGTTCCAGGTACATAAGCCTTGAAATTATGACAGCCCCTCTAAGAGGTGGCCTTTCAGTACCCTAAGACTGATGAAACCAGGTTGCAAAATACATTGTTCATGATCTCAAAATTCAACATCATGTAAATTTGCAACCTAGTTTATTTCCATGGCTAAAGTTGGAGTTTTTATAACAAAAATGAGGACTATGTCACCAGAAAGAAGCATATCTGGGGAGCCTAAGCAGTTCATCCTCACAATCACTCTCTACCTTATTACACTCTGTTATTATACTTACTGTGCTTATTTTCTGAAATTATCAAACAGATAGATAGATGTTAGAAAATAGATACATAGGGCAGCCTGGGTGGCTCAGCAGTATAGCGCCACCTTCAGCCCAGGGTGTGATCCTGGAGACCAGGGATCCAGTCCCAGGACAGGCTCCCTGCATGGAGCCTGCTTCTCCCTCTGCCTGTGTCTCTGCCTCTCTCTCTCTCTCTGTTTCTCATGAATAAATAAATAAAATCTTAAAAAAAGAAAATAGATACATAGTAAATGGATAGATAATTTTCTCTTCATTTTCATTATATCCATAGCAATGCTATATCTGCAGCAGCAACAGCCTAACACCTGGCAAAACCTGAGTGGTCACAGAACAAATAAATAGACGAAGGACGAGAAAGAAACCAAGTTGTTGCTGTAAAAAGTACAAAATATATGTCCCATTGGAAACACTTTTTGCTGTTTTGTTTTTTTCAAATGAACTGAATCTTTAAGAAGCTTGCCCTATGACCCATGACGAGGGTCCAAATACACCAGGGGCTTGACAGAGCTAAGCAAAATCAATTTACATTCAAAATTCCAAGAATTGCTTAGATAATATTGACAAATTTTAGCAGGTATTATACCAATGTGAATTTGTAGATGGTTGCCTAAAGGGCACAAAGCATAATTTTAACGTTTGTCATGTTGGTTGCTTAGGGGACATCCCATAAGTAATAATATGTTTAAAGAAATTATGTGGGTAGCAGGCTCTTGCTCTAATAGTTAACTGAGTGGGCTGAGGCAAACTTGGGTCCAGAATTCATCCTTTCAAGTTAACTTCATGGAATGTATAGAAAAGTATTCAAGGATTGTAGAAAAAATTGCATTTAAATTTTATCACTGATAACATTCCTGTCAATTCCCATAAGGCCATTCCTTTATGTTTAGTGACTACTGATTAGGAAGGCCACATATGTAGGATTAAATGGAAAATGTGCTTTCCAAAATGAGATAAAGACCTCAAGACTAGGGGAGAAGCCAAGGATGGTCTTGCACAATTAGTAGCTGGTTAAGGATTCAGGATCCTCACAAGTACTACTCTATACAATTTATATTAACTATCTTTACATTTCTTTTTTTTTTTTTTCTTTTTTTTTTTTATCTTTACATTTCTATAATGTGCTTAGATAAAACAAAAAAAAAATCACAACGCAACAAAATTTCACTATTTTCCAGTTCTCTTTATGACCAGAATATGAACATTAAAATTAATAAGTGTTGAAGAAATTAATATGCAATATGCCCTGGAATTGTAGGGCTTCCATTTCTACAAAATATTACAATTGGGAAAGACATGTTAATGGTTAATCGACATTACTTTAGAACATTAGACAATTGAAAGTTTGTTAAGATACTATTTTGAGGGGATCCCTGGGTGGCTCAGCGGTTTAGTGCCTGCCTTCGGCCCAGGGCCTGATCCTGGAGACCCAGGATTGAGTCCCACATCGGGCTCCCTGCATGGAGCCTGCTTCTCCCTCTGCCTGTGTCTCTGCCTCTCTCTCTCTATCATGAATAAATAAATAAAATCTTAAAAAAAAAAGGCACTATTTTGATCATTGTTTAACCAATATTCAACAAAAGGAGATGATTTTCATGTTTATGGTGAAAAAAGGTTAGTGGTGTAACTTGATGGGCTCTGAGATAGACCTTCCTCAAATGTATCTCTTTTATTAATGCCTAAAATTCAATAAGCAGAAATTTATTTCTGAATCCTAAATATTGCTTTATTTATGGTTCTTCCTCCCAATGTAAATGCATCCAAAATAGTACATATAATACATTCCTTACACTTTAGTATACAGTAACTCAAGTAAAATTACATCAGAATTAAGAGGGGTTTTTTAAAAACTATATAGGTCTTCCTGTTCAAATTATATATCTCATACTCATTATATTTATTTTACCTTGGATAAGAGATCTAGAACATGAGTAGATTAGACATCTGAAGAGAGTATGTGTTGATGGAAGGGGAGGGATCAGGACACATGGAGTGACATCACAGAGTAGTCTCCAAAACTTGACTCTCCATTGCCCTGCATTTCAGTTTTGATTAGGTTGGAATCTGTTATCAGACAGTTAAAAAGTTTAGATATCTGTGTGTTTAGATATCTCCACTTTAGGAGTGGAGCAGATAGGGGGCTCCTGGAAGGCTCAATTGGTTAAGCATTTGCCTTCAGCTCAGGTCATGATCTCAGGGTCCTAGGATTGAGCCTAGGATTGAGCTGAGCAGGGAGCCTGCTGCTCCTCCTTCTGCCTCTGCCCTTTCCCCTGTTCTCTCTCTCTCTCTCTCTCTCTCTCTCTCTCTCTCTCTCTCCCTCAAGTAAATAAATAAAATCTTATTTAAAAAAATGGAGTGGGTAGGAGAGAATAAAAATGATAAATAGAAGCATTAAAGATACGATATGTGCTTAAAAGAATGTATGAAACACTTTCTGATATTACTTTTTAATGAAAAGTTGTCAGGTTTTTAACTACCAATAAAATTCTCAATTATTGGAGAAATCTCTACTTGGTTCAGGGGAAAATGATGCCTTAAGTATTACATGATTTCTTTCTTTAGAACCAAAAGAAATAAAATTTTCTGTATAAATATAGTTCTTTTACTTATTTTCATGATAGTTTCTATTCTTAATATTAATTGGAACTCACAATGCATATTTGTACCCAATTTGGAAATCAAACTAAATTTATTGGTGTTGCTTCTTGCTAACAGTGGGCATATAATTGAGATACTTAGTCTTGAGCACAGCATACATTTGATATTTAATTACAACCTAAAAAGAACCAGAATTTTACCCTGTTAAACTGAGAGACAATTTTCAAATATCAATAGATTATATTTTATTTGAAAGGTTTGGTTGTGTTTAGAGCCCCGTTTAACATTAGGATGAAAAATAAAATAAAATTAGGATGATTAGCATTATGTTATTTGTAACTTGTATGTTATTTGCTAATGAAACAAACAGCAATTAAATGCGTAGAACTTAGAATATGACTGGCGTAACCTTTGCTCTGTTTAATAGTTCAATTTGGTGTTGTCCTAGATTGTGTTCCCTGGAGGCACATTATCAGTCTATTATAGGTTGACTTGCATTCGGGGAGTTTAACAGAGTTCTCTCAGGAGACACACTTGTAAAGAGGCTGAAGTGGTTTCGGGAGGAGGGAGAGCTGATCTATCATGTAGCAGGAACTGAGACTTCAGCTAATCCTAGGATCTGGGGGAACCATATTGCCAACAGCTGATATCCACTCTGAAGAATGCCAAGGAAGGTTTTGTTTGCTGGTAAGGACAATTACCAGAGTGTCTCTTGAGGCTCTCAGTTTAAACTTAAGTCAGGATACAGCAGCCATGGCCTGAAAAGAACATAGTCACCAATGGCTTCTTGGTTTTAGTCATCCCATCAATTGCTATCTGAGCATGAAGGGATTCTGGAATTGATGGTGGACAAATGAGGATGAAGAGTACCTGGTTTAGCACTTAGGTCAACTGCAGCATAGAAACATTCATTTATTTATTTAACCTTAATTTTATGTTTCCCCAAGAAATAATAACAAGTCAAGGTCCCAGACAAGCTGTTATTTTACTTAAGCAAGCAAGTGGATCTGGGTGATGTGGGAGGAAGCCCAGAAGACTTTAGGAAATGAAACAGGTCAAGAGAATTGTGATATCAAATACTTTGGTAAATTGAGGAACTGGAAGGTGATTTTTGTTTATTTCATTCAGTCACCTCCTTTAAGAGGTAAGGAAACTACACCCAGAAAAATTAAGTGACAAAGATACACCTTACAATAATTGCAGAACTTAGGTGAGAATTCAGGTTGACTATTCATTGAGAGTTCTTACCTCTCAATATTCTCAAGAAGGAAACTGTCTCAAAAGTGATGGAAACTATTGTAATTATAATATTTTTGAAGGAACAAAATCAAGGTAAAATACAGTATATCATCATTTCATCTATACTTGTGTTACATTACAACCTCAGTGAATATATTATTTTTCTTATTTTTTTGCTTATTTTTTGAGCATATTTATAATAGCAACAGGCACACTTCTATCATGGGAACATTTCATGTAGAATTTGTTCTTTTCATATTACATTTGACTGCTTTATGTTGGATAGTTTTATTTATTTATTTATTTATTTATTTATTTATTTATTTATTTTTGTTGTTGTTGGATAGTTTTAGAAATAATTTTAATTTCTTGAAAATCACTATCAACCTTTATGGTTACACTGATAGGATAGCTGTGGTCTTTTTTCAGAATTTAACATGTAATGAGTGTTCTAGAAGCCTGAACAAGATAGATCAATATCAGAATGCAAAGAAAAGAAAAAAAAAAAAGCTGATTTTATAATATGTTAAATTCTGAGACATTAAAAACCAAAAACTTCAGCTCTCTTCGCAACTCCTCATCCCCAATATGGTGTCAGACCTGCACAATGATAATTGTCTTCCTTTGCTCTCTTAGGAGCGTGTTTTATGACTTCTGAAAATGTGCTGTGGTTTCTGAAAAGTGAGTTGCTACAAGCAGGAGAGGACATATTCATCCTTGTTTTCTCTCTGCACCTAAACCTTTCTGCACAGGCAGCCTTCCAATTTACGAGGTTGACCAAGTCACCACCTTTGCTATTGCATTATTTTCCTGTTGTGCTCTGCTTCCTGTGTTTTAATAATAGGAAGCTGGCTAGTGATTTGTCAAGTTATGGATCAATGACCTCATTTAGAATCCAAGACCGAAATATATGTTGTTTTGAGTTCTTATTACAAAACCCTCATTTCAAAAGTATTACTTGGTTGACTCTTGGCTCAGCTGGTGAGGAAAATCCAGTAGTTGCATCGTCCAAGAAGAAAATTCTCCTCACTCCAGAGTCCAGAGTCCTAAATCCATGAATTCTCTGTTGTTTAGGAGACTAAAAAGGCGAAAATAGAGTTGCAGTGCCGATTGTTTTTCAACTAGCAAAAGTGTCATTTTATGTCATCAAGAGAAAGAAAGAGAATTTGAAAGAGAGAAATATTTATGCCACTTTACAAAGTAAGGAGAGTCTCCGATTTCCCTAAACAATATCCAAATCGTATCACTTTTTGAAATATGCTGTTTAAAGCAAAAATACAATGTGTAGTTATTCCAAAGGTAACTATTCTGCTTATGCCTGTGCTAAAGCATATTTTTCTCATGAGGTTAGTGCAAATATTTTTTTTTCTTTGCCCGCAAAGTAACAGCTTCAATCAATTTCTCTTTTAGCTTATGTAAGAGATACTGATTAAAATAAGGATGATTCACAGATGGAACACGAGGCACACTGTTCCCCCTGGATATTAAAGGACAAACAAACAAGGTCTCTTCAGACTTCAATTTTCTGTCAGAATGATCAGAGAACGGTAACTGAATGGCATCCATTAGGGAGAATACAAGGCCAACTACGGCAATAGGTTTTGGTAACTGCCTGAGAGTATCTCATGGGAACTATGAGACTCTGACAAAACAGGGCTGTCTTCTTGTCATGTCAGGCATCTAAATGATGGCCTTTATTTGGGACTGACATTTGGGTGATTAACTATATTTTGAACTTTTGCACTTGTTCTTTTTTTGTCATGTTTTCATTCTTAGTCAAAGAGAGCTAACACCTTGCCTCTGTGATATGGTATGCAGCATTTTAACATCTGTTCCAGACTTTTTTCTTGACTACACCTGATTCTAGATGGTCTAACATACTAGAAATATTATTCGTCTTCTGGCCTTTAGTTCTGATCAGTTGTCAAGGCTTAATCACCGTATTTCTTTAAACTTTTCAAATCTCTCTTTCCCTCTGCCCCTCTCTTCCCTCTTTATCTCTCCTTCTCTCTGGTCTCTCTCCCTCTCTCATTCCCTTCGAATTATTTTAACCCACAATTACATGTGACCTGAACTATGTCAAGAGCCTCCTATCTGGTCTCTGCCTCAGGCTGCCTCCCCTTCAAGAGGTTTCCACACTGTAGTTAGAGTAGTCACTCAAAATTTCAACTTGTTTGTGTGACCCCAATGCTTGCAACAATCCAGACTGCTTAAATTTTGTTGTTGTTGTTTAAGGCTTGACTCATTTAAATGAAGTGAAAATACTTCTTTTTTGGCTCAGGCTTGCATACCTAGCTTTCTCTCTCATTCATCTATCTGCTTTACCTCTTGCCCTACTTAATGTCTTACAATTCCACACACACCTTACAGCCTCTCTCACCACTCTCATTTACACAGGACAGTTCTTCTGTTTGAAATTCCTTTCTGCTTGGATAACTCTTAACTACTTCAGTTTTTTGTTTGTTTGTTTGTTTGGTTGTTTTTTTTTTTTTACATTTTACTTCCTTAGGGATTTTGGGGGGTTATTTTTCCAAGACTTGATGGGGTGGCTTTCCTATGGCTACCTAAGCCTGTGTTCTGTGTTCACTCCTATAGTTGTACTACTAGCAAGTTGTTTTGTAATAGCTCTTTTGCTGTCTCAGCCATCTGACAAATTCCTTCAGAGTAAGAGGCTAGTGTGCTAGAGCGGAGTGATTCAAGGGAGTGTGATGGGAATGAGATCTGTGTGGTAGCTGGCAAGTCAGATAGGGCCTTGTGGGAGGAATTTTGATTTCCTTAAATGTTGAAATGTAATAAGGGATGTTTTCCAACTCATCCTGGATTGTTTTATTGAATGATATATTTTAATGATTTTGTCCATTACACCTAAATTTTAAAATGTATTAGTATTTATTTATAATACCACCTTATCTTTTTAATGTCTGCAGACCATAGAGTGAGTAATGTGCCTTTATTTTTATTACTGATCAAGATCACTTTCTTCATCTGTCTCACCAGATGTATGTTTATTTGTTTTTATTTTATTTTGGTCATTCTAAAAAAAAAAACTATCTTTGGCTTTGTTAATGCTCTTGCATTTTAACTGTATAGTTTTCTCCTCTTAAGTTTAAATTCTCCCTTATGGGGGGGAGGTAATTCGTTTTCTGGTTTTCTCTCTCTCTCTCTTTCTCTTTTTTAATATATAATAACTTACCACATTAGCTTTCAGCTTTTACTAATGATGTAGTTAAGGTTATACATTTCTATTGAAGCACACCTTTGGTTGCACTTAATATTTGACATGTAGTATTTTTCTTATTATTTAATTGAAATATTTTCTAATTTCCATTGGATATGTTTTATGGGGATCCATATAATTTATGTTATTTTGAAATGTCTTCCCTATGCGTGCTTAAAAATGTGTCATTTATGGTTGTTGAGCATAGAGTTTTATAACACAGTGATGATGTTCTGTTAATAATGTTTCTAAAATTTATCTAAAATGAAAGCTTCTGCTTTTTCCAGTAATTACTGAAAGAAGAGAGTTGATTACTGCTGTGATTATAAATTTGTTTATTTCTTTTATGGATTCTCCAGTATTTTATTTACTTTTGAGATCATTTTAGTAGGGATATTGAAGCTTTTATCATTTTAAAGTGACTACCTTTTTAAGATTTTATTTATTTGTTTGAGAGAGAAAGAGAGAGAGAGAGAGCAAAGGTGAGCCGAGGAAGGGGCAGAAGGAGAAGGACAAACAGACTCCCTGGTAAGCATAGAGCCTGATTCAGGGCTTGATCTCAGGACCCTGAGGTTATGATCTGAGTAGAAGTCTTAGGCTTAACTGACTGAGCCACCCAGGTGTCTCTGAAGTGACTCTTAAGTGCATTATATGATTTGTACCAAAGTATTTAAATTTTTAAATATTGTACTTGATTTTTCAAATTTGAAATAAATCTATTTCAAAATTAATTTAAAATTGGTTTGTTAAACACTCATAGTTTCTGCAGTTCCCACAGGGAAGTTTTTTAGCTCACAGAGCTATCTTAAGCAGTACATCCAGAAGAATATTGGTCAAAAATTCCAGCCTGATAGCAGGCTAATATTAGGCATAGCTCTTTGTCAGAAGTTTTTGAAGTAAACATTAAGCAGATAGCTCAGGTATGAGGAGATGTAATTCAATATATTTTTGGGTTTAAAAACCCCATGCTTCTCAGGAGCTAATATGCATAATGACTTTATACACATACACAGGAGCCCTGCAATGGTCATGCCTATTATAAGAGTCACTGCACTTAGGGAAGCCAAAGTTCAGAGTCCCTCTAATAGTCCAGAAGCAATTCATAAATCAGGGAATATCTTTCACATAAATACTCCTGCTTAGTATATAACTGACATTATATATTTCTCATGAGAGAAAATTAGCCAAAAGCAAGAGAGTTATCCAAATGTTGAATGTTTTCAGCAGAGGAAAGGTTTTTTTTGTTTGTTTGTTTGTTTTTAATTCCCATCCACTTATGGGGACCCACTAGCTCATGTTGGACTAGCCAGCCCATGTAGAACCATTGCCTCATGTTATTAAAGTCTCAAAAGCCTGTGGAAAGGGAATAACATATTTTCCTGAATTTTGAGAATTACATTCACTCAGTCATTTAAAAATATCAATATTGAGCATACACTATTTGCTAAATCCTTTTCTAGGCTAAGGGAATAGTCAGGGAATAAAGTACCGCATTCTTATAGGAAATAAAATACGAAAGTTGTTGAAATACAAATGAGTTGAGACTTCTGGAATAGATCATTTATACCCGCTGGTTAAACATTTTATGTTTATGTAAATTCCTAGAGGTAAGAATATGAAACCAGGAGTTCACAGAAATTAAAGGTAAAAGAAGGTAATAGAAGATCATGTGAGCACATAGAATAGTTGGAATTCACAGGAAGTGTTAGCAGGGACTTTCTTATATTCTGGTCCCTACTCTGAGAATTATGGTAGACTGATTCTGATTGAAAGGCCGCAAACAAGATGACAGGGATGGAAACAAGGCTCATGGAAGCCTGTATGCAGCCATGCTTCCCCAACCACCCACAAATATGTATGTGGTTTTGAAATAGTACACTTATCACGTTCCAGGTAAAAAAGCACTATCTCTCCAAGAAAAGTCTTTTAATTTTAACATCTAAAGATCTAAAGTGTTTGGTTAAGAAAAACATTTGGTGATAAAGGGATCAATCCAACAAGAAAATATAAGATTTGTAAATATTTATGCACCAATCATAAGAGCACTTAAATATGTAAAGCAAATATTAACAGACATAAAGGGAGAAATAGTGATACAATAAAAGTAGGGAACTTGAATACCCCACTTATCATCTAGACAGAAAATCAATAAGGAAATATCAGCCTTAAATGACATGTTAGACTAGATTGACCAACAGATATTTACAGAACATTCCACCCAAAAGCAACTGAATACATATTTTTCTGAATTGCACATGGAACATTTTCCAAGATAGATTATTTGTCTTGGTCACAAAATAAGTTTCAATAAATTAAAAAAGATTAAAATCATATCAAGTCTTTTATGTGACTACAGGGGTATGAAACTAGAAATTACTGACATGAAAAAAAAACTGGAAAATTTACAAATATGTGAGGATTAAAGAACATTCTACTAAATGGGGCAAAGAAGAAAACAAAAAATAAATTGAAAGATGTCTTCTAAAAAAAATGTCTTGAGACAACTGAAAATAGAAATATAACATACCAAAATGTATGACACACAACATAAATAGTTCTAAGAGGGAAGCTCATAGTGATAAATGCCTACTTTAAGAAACAAAAGTCTAAAATAAACAACATAACTATACACTTCAGAGACTTAGAAAAAGAAGAACAAATGAACCTCAAAGCTAGTTAGAAAGAAGGAAATAAAGATTAGAACAGAAGTAAATAAAATAGAGTCTAAAAAAAAAACAAAGGAAAAGATGAGTGAAACTAAGAGCTTGGTATTTTTTAAAAAAGAACAAAATGTACTAACCTTTAACTAGACTTATCTGGAAAAAAAGAGAGAGAACTTAAATAAATAAAATTAGAAATGGAAGAGGATATATTAAAACTCATGACACAGAAATACAAAAAGAGTAAAAAAAAGACTGTTATGAACAATTATATAATAATGAATTGGACAACTTATGAAAATGGATAAATTTCGAGAAACATATACCCTGCCAAGAATGAATCATGATGAAATGGAAAAGTGAACAGACCAATTGCTAGTAAGAAAATTTAATTCAGTAATCAAAGCTCCCAACCAATAAAAGCCCAGGATCAGATGGCTTCACTGGTGAATTCTACCAAACATTTGAAGAATACTAGTTTTTCTCAAATTCTCTCAAATAAATAAATAAATCTTAAAAGAAAAAAGACAATAAAAACCAAAAGTGGCAAGGAATTTTGACTGAAGGGAAAGTCCTATAACCGGGGGTCATACCCAGAGCAGCTCACCACATTCCCCACTACTCTTGAACACATCCTCTTATCAGGGTCAAAAAAACTATAATTGCATTTCTACTTCATATATATATATGTATGTGTATATATATATATATATAAAATATGAAAATATGAAGAAATATAAATAGGAAGAAAGAAATATATGGATAAAAATAAATATAAATATGAATACGTATAAATGGGAGTAAAGAAATACACATATTTCTTTGTGCATATAAAGCACATTATTATTCCTAAAATAAGGAAAAGGGTGTTTTATGTTATTAGGGTTGCCACTGTTAACACTTGAGTTTATAATCCTTACTTCAATCTTTCCAAATACTCCATACTCTTACTGAACCAACAACTTTTTTTTTCAACTTCTTAGAGACCCCAGGTTGGTGTAGGAAGAAAGAAGTACTTAAATTCAATCCATCCTGTTGTCATGGAGAAGTTATCTCAGCAGGGATTGAGAGTATGAATTTTGCATCCAGATAATCTATATGGATGCCTATCTTTGGCCCAAGTGACCTCTGGCAAATCACTGAACTGCTTTGTCAGTTTCTTTGTCTGTAAAATGGAATTAATAACATGTCCTACCTCATAGACCTTTTATTACTATTACATTTCTCAATTCACTGTAAGCACTTGGAAATGAACCTGGAACATAGTGGGCAGTCATTAAACAAATATAGCTTTTTTGGTAAGTAAATTTTTTCTGGTGAGCCAAACTGAAGTGCTGGTAGTAGTTACCTGGAGCATTATAATGAGAAAGATTGAATATTAATTTAAAAGACCCAACAAGGGATTTGAAGAACATATTATATAAAATTCCAGAAGTGGAGTTTTATGAGTATAATGTAGTTCAGAATATGGCCAAATGATTTGTTGCAGCTAACTATGGGTAAAATTTCAAGGAATTTTTGGAACTAAACTTTGTCTTCTATTTGGAAGTAGAAGTTACTCATGATCATAGGGTATCTTCTTCTATCAACATTTCCTGTGTGTGTGGACACACATGTGTGTGAGTGTGTGTGTGTGTGTGTAGTCCCTTATATTATATATTACATTTTAAAAAGATCAAAGAGCAAATAAGTAGTTCTAATTTCCAAGATAATGCTAATTAGCTTTTAAAAAATATTGTATGAATTATTGGGTTGTTTATTACATGGGATTTAGAATTTCTTTTTCTCAGATTGTGAACTTCAACTTTTGAGAGAAAAGGAGCATATAAATACTTTGCAACTCAAACAAGAATTTCACATATACGATAGAAACAGTGACTTCTTGATATCAAACTGGTTGAGATTGGTGTTGAAACGGAGAAAGAAGGAAAGCTTTTTGTTTGTTTTACATCTTTTTTTAAAGATTTTATTTATTTATTCATGAGAGACACACAGAGAGAGAGGCAGAGACATAGGCAGAGGGAGAAGCAGGTTCCCCTAGAGGACCCCAATGTGGGACTGGATCCCAGTACACTGGGATCACTCCCTAAGCCAAAGGCAGACATTCAACCACTGAGCCACCCAGGCATCCCTATTTCTTGGCTATGTATGCTCTCATCAATGATGACCAACTATTATCATATTGCAAATGATCTTCAAAAAGTGTCATCCTGTCCAGGCAGTAAATTATTTTACAACCATATTACAGAAATGCTAGAATAAGTAAGTTATGTAATTCAGCAGGAGATTAGCTAAGACTTAGAACATAGGCTGAGTTGAAGACTCATGATTGTTCAGTTTATTTGAAGTAGTTTTCATTTTCCCTTGGTATTAATCCCATTTTTTAATGAGTTCTAGTAGCTGCCAAGTATAATGTTTTAATATTGCAATTACACCTTTCCAGAATCAAAAGTAATGTACAAAGTGATTTTAATCTGCTCAAATCAATATGATTACTTTTTAATTGAATGTTTTAGTTTGTTAAGCTAATATGTCTTTTAAAGTATGTATTTTTGTAGCATATTCTTGTAAAATGATTGAAGAATTATAGGGATTTTGAAGCTTAGTGTTCTCTGTTCCATTAACTGGCCATAGTTACTGTAGTGTGGAGTAATGGAATACTTTATTTTTTTATTTTATTTTATTTTATTTTTAGTTAAATATGCAATTGCTACTGGAGACTAGCTATTTTCGAAACGATAATATAATCACTGCTATTTTGGTTTGATTTTCCTGTAATTTAAATTTTAATACAGAAAGTAAGAAAGCTTGTTAGCTTATACTAGGAAATTTATTTTGTGGCATTTATTTTTTTTTCACTAAATTAAATTCAAGAATGTATCTTTTGAAATACTTTTTTTTTTGTAGATGAAATTCATTTAAATTTTTTTGAAATTTGAAACAAATTTGAAACAAAACTAGTCTCTTCAGAAATTTGCTATTGTTTATTAAATTCAAATCACTAGTCTGTACAATTGAATAATACAAAGAAAGCAATATGAATGTATCAGAAAAATATAAATATAAAAAGTATTTCTATCATAAAATCCCCTGAAATATCCTGAAACTATATACTGTTTTGTATTACTTCTGTGATGTGAAATTGTCCTGGACCTTTCTCTCTGTGTTTCAAAATGATAGAATGAAAACCTCATTTTTTTTAATGGAGGAATTTACTGAGGTATCAAGAAAGTGCATATTTTTGTAAAGATGAAGCTTTCCACAATACAAGTATGTTCTCTATGCAGCTAGGCATCAAGTGGGAACTGCAGGACCAAGCAATTTAGTTGCCAAACAGTGATTCATAGACTTTGATGTTGCCAAGTTCTGACTATCATATTGAGAAAACCATGACAAAAAGCTGGGATTGCTTTATTTGGAGAGAACATTGGACAATTAAACACGATGGCCATCTGACAGACATTTGTTCATGAGTACCTATCTTCATGAAACTTGTTCATGAGACACTCTCACGAGTAACAAAAATACTGGGAATTATTTTGCTAATAATATAATATATATAAATAATACAAATTATAGACACATGATATGCATATATATGTATGTATGTGTATACACATATATTACATGTGTATATCATGTGTATATGTGTATAGGTTTATATATCATGTGTATGTGTGTTGTGTATGTACATATACATATATTGTGAGTGTGTATATATAAACGTGTGTGTGTGATTTTTTTCTGAATAAACTGATGAGTGAACCCATATAGCTATGTGATTGGGGATTGGGAAACATGCTATAAACCCTAAGATGGGTTGACCAGCTATCTGGGTTCTATTTAGCACTTCATTTCCCATGAATAAATATCCATATGAATTAATTTAAGATTACCTCATTTGGGCCTGGAAATACCAGTTGTATATGGTGTGATATTTTTCTTTATTTCTTTATTTCTTTTTTCTTTTCTTTATTTTTTTTTAAAGTTGATATCTTATTCCAGATAATGCTTTCAAATTTGAAATGTATTTTGGGTATTTCATTAATAGTTCTTCTAAGGCATTATTTTAAGCCTGGCATTATCTGAATATACAAAATAAGCTTAATTTAAGTAACATTTTACCCTTAGAATTTAGATTGTTCCACATTTTTAAAGTATTAATGATATACCATGAACCAAAGATCCAATAGCATGGAAAATTTCTTCAGAACATATTTCTGGAAGTGTGATTACTGATTGTTATGCAAGTATATCTAATGCTCTGAGTACATGTTGCTCTGTTGCTTTATTATATATATATTACATTTCTTTCAAGTTTTTATTTAAATACCAGTTAGTTAACATACAGTGTAATACTAGTTTCAGGTGTAGAATTTAGTGATTTATCACTTACATACAATATGCAATGTTCATTACAAATGCCCTTCTAAGGCAAGATCCATCACCCATTTAACCCATTCCTCTGCCTGCCTCCCCTCCAGTAACCCTCTGTTCTCTATAGTGAAGAGTCTATTCCTCTCTCTCCCTTTTTTTCCCCCCTGGATATCTGTTTTCTTTAAATATTAAGACAATTTTAAATCTCACACATAGTATATTAAAATGACTCTGTTACTATTCCCCATACCTCTCTGGGAATTTAATATATTTTTTTAAAAAGTATTTCACATCAATAGGGAAAAAAGCCAACTTACTGTTTCAGGACTACATTTAGTGTTACAGAAATGTATGGATTTTATATGAATTGTATTACTCTTTATTCAGAAAAATAATAATTATTTTACAATATAGCTAACATGAACTAACATTATTACTTTAGAAGAATTTTACAATTAAAATATGTGGGATTTATTCCTGGGTTGCAAGGGTGATTCAACATTCACAAATCAATCAATGAGTTGCATCACATTAATAATATAAAGAATAAGAACCATATGATTATTTCAATAGACAGAAAAAAATTTGAAAAAGTACACCATTCCATCATCATTAAAACCCTCAACAAAATAGGTTTAGAAGAAACATACTTCAATATAATAAAATCCATCTATGAAAAACCCATAGCTAACATCATCCATAATAGTGAAAAACTGAGAGCTTATCCCCCAAGTTCTAGAACAAGACAAGATGTCTACTCACCACTTTTATTCAACATAGTACTGGAAGTACTAACCACAGCAATCAGACAACAAAAAGAAGTAAAAGGAGTCAAAATTGGTAACAAAAAAGTAAAATGTTCACTATTTGAAGATGACATGATACTATACGTAGAAAATCCAAAGGACTCCACCAAACCCTGCTAGAATAGATAAATAAATTCTGTAAAGTCACAGGATACAAAACAATGTACAAAAATCTGTTGCATTTCTATACACCAATAATGAAGCCACAGAAACAGAAATTAAGAAAACAATCCCGTTTACGGTTGCACCAAAAATAATAAGATAACTAGGAATAAACTAACCAAAGAGGTAAAAGACCAGTACTCTAAAAACTATAAAACATTGATGAAAGAAATTAAAGACAACACAAATAAATGGAAAGACATTTTATGCTCATGAATTGGAAGAACAAATATTCTTTTTTTTTTTTTATGCATGAGAGACAGAGAGAGAGAGAGAGAGAGAGAAAGAGAGAGAGGCAGAGACACAGGCAGAGGGGGAAGCAGGCTCCATGCAGGGAGCCTGACGTGGGACTCGATCCCAGGTCTCCAGGATCACGCCCTGGGCTGAAGGTGGCGCTAAACCACTGAGCCACCAGGGCTGCCCCAAATATTCTTTAAATGTCTATACTACTCAAAGCAATGCACAGACTTAATGCAATCCCTACCAAATACCAACTGCATTTTTCACAGAGCTAAAACAAACAATCCCAAGATTTGTATGGAACCACAAAAGATCCCAAATAGCCAAAGCCACCTTAAAAATGAAAAGCAATGCTGGAGGCATCACAATTCCAGACTTTAAGTTATATTACCTAGACTTTAAGTTAAAAAGTGGTAGTGATACAAACAGTAGAGACTGGCACAAAAATAGACACATCATACATCAATAGAACAGAAAAAAAAATCCAAAAATAAACCCACAATGATAAGATCAATTAATCTTTGACAAAGCAAGAAATAATATCCAAAGGGAAAAAATAATCTCTTCAACAAAGACTGTTGGGAAAACAGGACAGCAATGTGCAAAAGAATGAAACTGGACCACATTCTTACAGCACACACACAAAAAAAACTCAAAATTGATTCAAGACCTAAATGTGAGGCAGGAGTCCATCAAAATCCTAGAAGAGAATACAGTCAGTAACTTCTTTGACATTGACCATAGCAGCTTCTTTCTAGATATGCCTCCTGAGGCAATGGAAATAAAAGCAAAACTGAACTATTGGCACATCCTCATAATAAAGAGCTTCTACACAGTGAAGGAAACAATCAGTAAAACTAAAAGGCAACCTGCAGAATGGGAGAAGATTTTTGTACTGAAAATCTATAAAGAACTTATCAAACTCAATACCCAAAAAACAAATAATCCAGTTCAAAAATGGGCAGAAGATATGAATGGGCCTTTTTCCAAAGAAGACATCCAGATGGCTAACAGACACATGAAAAGATGCTCAACATCACTCATCATCAGGGAAATACAAATCAAAACTACAAGGAGATTTTACCTCATACCAGTCAGAATGGTTAAAATGAACAACACAGGAAACAGTTGTTGGCAAGGATGCAGAGAAAGGGAAACCCTCTTACACTGTTGGTGGGAATGCAAACTAGTACAGTCACTCTGGAAAACAGAATGGCATTTCCTCAAAAAGTAATAAATAGAACTATCCTACAACCTAGCAATTGTAGTACTAGGTATTTACCTGAAGAATAAAAAAAATACAGATTTGAGGGATACATGCACGCTGATGTTTATAGCAGCATTATCAACAATAGTCAAATTACGGAAGGAGCTCAAAAGTCCATTGATTGATGAATGGATAAAGAAGTGCTATACCACTTCCATATATATAATGCAATATTACCCATAAAAAAAGAATGAAATCTTGCTGTTTTCAATGACATGGCTGGAGCTAGAGAGTGTTACGCTAAGTGAAATAAGCCAGGCAGAGAAAGACAAATACCATATGATTTCACTCATATGTGGAATTTAAGAAACCAAATAGATAAACATAGGGAAAAAAGAAAAAGGAACGACAAGCCAGAAAACACAGCTTCTTAACTATAGAGAATAAAACAGAGGGTTACTGAAGGGAAGGTAGGTTGAGAATGGGTTAAATGGGTGATGGGGATTAAGGAGTGCACTTGTTATGATGAGCACTACTGGGTGTTGTATGTACATAATGAATCACTAAGTTTTATACGTGAAACTAATGTTATACTGTATGTTAACTAACTGGAATTTAAATAAAAACTTGAAAATGGGAAAAAGAGTGCAGCCCTGGTGGCTCAGTGGTTTAGCACCAGCTTGGGCCAGGGTGTGATCCTGGAGACCTGGGATCGAGTCCCATGTCAGGCTCCCTACCTGGAGCCTGCTCCTCCCTCTGCCTGTGTCTCTGCCTCTCTCTCTCTCTCTCATGAATAAATAAATAAAATCTTTAAAAAAAAAGGGAAAAAAGATATAAATCTGTGTAACTGGAGTACTGGAGGTCAGGACTGAGGAAAAGGGAAAGAGACAATATTTAGAAGAGAATAATCTGTCCTACAACCTTTTCTCCCTTATTTCTGAAGCCATCATTGTATCCTGAAGTGATAATTATTGCTCAAACTCTGATATATGGTAAAAATTCTCTTATATTTTTGAGTGCCTGCTGCCTTAGTCGGCTTGGCTGCTATAAAAAAAAATATGATTGAGTGGTTTAAATAACACATATTTATTTCTCAGAGTTCGGGATGCTGGAAGTCCCAAACCAAGCTGCCTACAGATTCACTTAGTACTAATGATCATTTTTCTGGCTTGTAGATGGCTGCCTTCTCACTGAGTCCTCATAAAGTGGAGAGAAAAAAAAAAGAAAGCTGTGATATTTCTTTCTCTTCTTATAAGGACACTAATCCCATCATGGGGCCCCATCCTCATGACCTCATCTAAACCTAATTGCCTCCAATGTGCCCACCTTCGTATACCATTCCACTGAGAGTCAGAGCTTTGATATATGAATTTGAGACAGATGGAAAGCACAAGTCAGCCCAGAAAACGTGCTGTGTGTACTGTGCAAATGGAAGAATTGAGTTTGAAAGACAGGTTGTCTGATGCCAGAGTTTGTCTGATTGCTCTTTGTCTGCACTGTGCTACACCCTTCCTCACCCACTGATCCCCACTCCAAAGGTAATATATCCTCTATATTTTATCATAAAGGTGAGCAAACTAAAGCCTGTTGTTCAAATCTGGCCTGCCAGTTGGCTTTGTAAAGTAAGTTTTACTGGACCATCCCCTGCTCCCCCCCCCCACACACACAAAAAGGAAAAGAACTTATAAAACTCAATACCCCCAAAACAAATAATCCAGTTAAAAAATGGGCAGAAAACATGAAGGCATTTCTCCAAAGAAACACAGATGGGCAACAATACCTTAAAAGATGCTCATCATTACCTATCATCAGAGAAATGCAAGTCAAAACTGCAATGAGATATCATCTCACATGTAGCAGGATGTTTAAGGTAAACAACACAAAAAAACCCAGCAGGTGTTGACGATGATGTAGAGTAAAAGGAACGCTTATGCACCGTTGGTGAAAATGCAAACTGGTACAGCCATTGTCGATTAAAGCATGGAGGTTCCTCAAAAAGTTAAAAATGCAACTACCTTGTGACCTAGCAATCCTACTGGGTATTTACCCAAAGAGTACAAGAACACTAATTCAAATGGATATATGCACCCCTATATAGCAGAGTTATTAACAAAAGGAAAAATAAGAGAGTGAGAGAGAGAGAGAGAGAAATCAAGAAACAGACTCTAAACTATAGAGAACAAACTGATGGTCACCAGAGGGGAGTTGGGTGGGGGATGGTTAAATAGATGTTGGGGAATTAGTAATGAACTTCTGGAGATGAGCACAGGATGATGTATGGAAGTGTTGAATTACTATATCGCACACCTGAAACTAATATAAGAATGTATGTTAACTAAGTGGAATTAAAAACCTAAAATATATATATATATATATATATATATATATATATATATGCAAGATTGATTGTGAAACAAATATAAACATGTATGTATTAAAGCAAATATGCAGAAGTGTATTCACACATTCATGCTAACAAAAGTATCTCAAGGGGATCCCTGGGTGGCTCAGTGTTTTGGGTGCCTGCCTTTGGCCCGGGGTACAATCCTGGAGACCCTGAATCGAGTCCCATGTCGGGCTCCCTGCATGGAGCCCGCTTCTCCCTCTGCCTGTGTCTCTGCCTCTCTCTCTCTGTGTCTATCATGAATAAATAAATAAATAAATAAATAAGTAAATAAATAAATAAATCTTTAAAAAAAAATCAAAAGTATCTCAAATACCCAGACTATATATTTCTGTACTGGAGAAAGTGGCTGTATTGACTAATTATATATATATATAATTTTTATATTGCATATGTAAGTTAATACTGACTTTAGAAAAGTTTTGGAATTCGTGGACTTTAATTGGTATGTGGAAGATCATGACATGAAGTAAGTTTAATTTAGCTATTTTTCTGTTAATAAAAAATATATCAAAACTTGTTCAAAAGTTAAAACAGTAATAGAAAAAGAATGGAGTTGGGGAGGGACGCCTGGCTGGATCTGCAGTTGAGCGTCTGCCTTTGGCTCAGGATGTGATCCTGTTCAGGGATGGAGTCCTACATCAGGCTCTCCGTGAGGAGCCTGCTTCTTCCTCTGCCTGTGTCTCTGCCTCTCTCTTTGTCTCTCATTAATAAATAGATAAAATTTTTTAAAAAGGAGCTGGGGAAAAGCAAATATGCAAAAACAGATTGTACCAAATGAAGGTAGTTAATATGAGCATTTTTGAGGCACTTTAAGATGTGATGTTTTATATTTATGAAAAATGGATTCGATTTTACCGTGTTTCTGTTACTTTGTAATAACTCACACTTGCTAACTTTTGTGAATATGAAAGGAGTTTTTAGCTTAGAGATAAAGCACAGGTGGGCTGAATGCAGGATGCCTACTTATCTGATTTTAGGAACTAATTTTTAGAGTGTTAATTACTTCCAAGTATTTTTCAGTATGCTCACATACACATGAACGCTTATACAAACGTTGTAGCTCATTAGAGATTGCACATCACAAGATTTAATGAGGTAAAATACATTTAAGTAGTAAGGATTACAGGAAAGAAATATTGAAATTATGGAGATAAAGGAAGCCCTTCTTAGAACACTTAAGCCATTAAGTGGCATAGGGAGAATACATAAATAAATCCTGACCACAAATTTCCAGAAATTAGAATAATGCAAATGATATCAATAATATCATTTTATATTTTAGCTGATCTTATTTACAGAAAAAAAAATAGCTCAAAGTTATGATATAGTACTAAATACATAGAATGTATAAATATTAGATGAAAATAATTTAAAACTCGTCTCTTGTGGTATGCTTCTACACTTAGTGTTACATGGTCTTTAAAAATATACTATATATACATCATTTGCACATTTTTAAATTATATTCTGGAATTTACTTAAATCACTGTAATAAAATGTATCCATGATATAGTATAATAGCATTGGGGATGCAAAAAGCTACATGAATAAGCATTATTGTTTTGTTTCTGTTTGTCACCAATTTAGTCTTTTATAAACTAGAGAAAAATAGGAAAAACGAAGAGAAGGCTCTTAGGCCTGTCAGGATTAATGGCACCGCCAGTGCTGTTAATCTCTCTCTATTCAAGAGAGTACAAAAAGCAAGCCCCTAAAACAAAATCAGATGAAAACATAGTCAAGGTTCCCCAAAGTACTAGTAGACTTATTGATAAAGGCCTAATATCCATTCTTAAGGGACATTTCTTTTTTTTTTTTTTTTTTTTTTTTACATTTAAATTTCAGAGTATCCTGAGAGGAGGGTTTTTTGGAAGCAAGCTGCAGACATCTGGAGTCAGTGTTCTGCATTAGCAGTGTTAGGTGAAGTGTGGGTGGATGTTAGCATCTCTTTTCTTTAAAATGTTTGGGAACGCTACTGTACAATACCCTGCAGAACACACAGATTCCTGTAATTATGCCACACAAACCCTCCCACTGCAGGCAACAGAGATTTTACACACAGAGCAAGTGAAAGGCTGTATTTTCAGAGAACGTTTCTTTAGTGAGTAACAAGAGTGGTGAAATAATAGGGTCTTTTATTTATAGAGTTCCTTAGTTCAAAGAGCTCAAAGGAAGTGGTAGTCATGATCTCATTAATGAGCAAAGCAGCTCTGTGAGAAAACATAGAACCAATAACCATATTCTGCATATAAGGAAACTTAGGCTTCGAAAGTTATGTGTGAGACCCAATTATCTTTATGTCTGTATGTGATGAGAATAATAATGGGAATACAGCACTGTGAGACCGCCACTGCACAAAGCAATACACTCAGTGCATCCTAGGCAGCATCCTGCAGATTGCTTGATTACTCAAGTTGGCTCAGCTTACCTTGGTTTTCTTCCTAGACCACTTCCTAATCCCCACAAATTTATGGGCGTTCCTTTATGAACAACACAATCATAATCATTATAAATATGCTAAAGGTGGTTTCTGTACAGCCTTAAATGTAATCTTTCCATCAAGGTGATGTTTTAGCTGTATTTATGTTGTCTAAGATGGGTTGATGCTAGGATTTTGATTGAGTCGGGCAGCCTGGGTGGCTCAGCAGTTTAGGGCCTCCTTCAGCCCAGGGCCTGATCCTGGAGACCCGGGATCAAGTCCCACATCAGGCTCCCCACCCAAGCCTGCTTCTCCCTCTGCCTGTGTCTCTGCATCTCTCTCTCTCTGTGTGTGTGTCTCTCATGAATTAAAAAAAAAAAATCTTGATTGAGTCAACAAAATGGTGGTCATATTTTTCTGTGGTTATAACTAATCTCAGTCTAGGATAAAATCAGATCTCTGAGAGAAAGAATTAGAGAGGCATTTAAAAAATGTTGTAGCATGTGCTTTATTGAGAAAGTCCAGTTTCATTCACTTTCTGTGTATTTAGGAAAATAATTGTGAAATTCCCAGTTAGGGATATCCATGAGGTTCTAAAGATAGCGTATTGATAGGTAGTTACATTCCATTAGTCTTAGAGAAGAATCGAAAATTGCCTTCAGAGTAGATCAGCCCATGCTGAAATTTCCTATTTTCTTTTTTAAGAATTTATTTATTCATGAGAGACACAGAGAGAGATGCGGAGACATAGGCAGAGGGAGAAGCAGGCTCCCTGCAGGGAGCCTGATGCAGGACTGAAAACAGGACTCCAGGATAATGGCCTGAGCCAAAGGCAGACGCTCAACCACTGAGCCACCCAGGCACCCCTGAAATTTCCTATTCTCTTGTGTACATTCTCCTGAACCAGTTTTCACAAAGCAGCAATGATTGAGTGCTGTTCTTTCAACACTCATTGCTGTGCTTCCTGGAGAGTCCTGAAATCCATAACCACTTAACCATTTTAAATGGCTAATTCTAATATCTAAGAGATAAGAATATAGAATTTAAAATGCATCTCTATTTTAACAACAATTATTTTTCATCACTCGGAGAACTTGAGAATAATTCCCAAATTCATTATTCAATAGTCAGTATTCTAAATTTATGATTCCAAATATTCTGCTAAGGATGCCTGAGTGGCTCAGTGGTTGGGCATCTGCCTTCACCTCAGGGCGTGATCCTGGGATCTGGGATGGAGTCCCATGTCGGGCTCCCTGCATGGAGCCTGCTTCTCCCTCTGCCTATGTCTCTGCCTCTCTTTCTCTGTGTCTCTCATGAATCAATAAATAAAATCTTCAAAAAAATGTTTTGCTAAAATGAGAACACTTGAACTTACGGTAAATGCTTACAGTCATCAACCATGATTCTTAGAGGCTATAGTTGAGCTTGAACACCAATTTCAGGATTCTTTGAAAATTTACAGTATTTCCCCAGTTTGTCTAAGTTATAAAATGAAGATATTTAATAAGATTTCTTAGTCAATAAGCCAACATTATTTAAGTGGTTATTAAATACTAACATTTTTGTATTTGTGGAAAATTTCCAGTTTTCATGGAGAAAGCAAAACAGTGGATTGGTTGACAAAAATAGTGAGAAGGAAAATGTTTAGCTTTTCCTAGTGATGGGAATAAAATTCAGTTTATTAATTAAGTGACATTCAACTAAAAATTGTCTAAGTGATGAACTTGTCTAACCCCTTTCTCTTCTACTTGAAAGCCATTAAATAGAAACTAGTGCACCACAGCACAGAGGTTAAATGACTTGTTCATAGTAACATACTGCCATATATCCAACCTCTATGCTGTGCACCCAGAACTCTAAGCTTAACATGCCATTTACAGGTTCAGAAAATTGCTTAAATCTTATTGCAAATAGAATCTCAAGCATTGTCTAATGTCTGAGGTTATTTTCTGGAATTCTCTTTTTCCATTGGGAAGTGTCAGAATTGTTCTTTGCCTCGCTTTACACATTAAAGTGAAAATAATTTAAGATCTTTATCTTACCATGTAATCCGCTTACAGTTGAAAGTCCATGGCTACTATCCATTAGTTACGCCCCCCCTCACCGATATGAAAATCTTACTGATATTCTTGTGGAACTTCTATTTCATCAAAGTTACTCTAATATGTATGGAGACCAATACTATCCTCTCATTCTATTGAGGCAAAGAATGAAGATTGGGGGTAGGGAGTAGGGGAGGATATAATGTATCCTTTAATTTCAAACTTACTTTTTCTCAGAGGATATCAGTAATAAATAAATGATGGCAAATGCCAATAAATGTTCTTTCCTTATTTGTAGGAAAACCTGGCACAGTAAATAATAGCCTAAAACAGATATATGAATAAATAGACTATTTTAGTTTATTAAAAATGATATAAAATGTTAAATTTTAATATTAAAATTTATCTGTATATACAACTAACTGAAATTCAAGTTAATTGTGCATATTCCAAAAAATAAGAATGAGATACATGATTTTATTAAAAAAATGAAAACTGGCATATATACCACATGATTTCAAGTGACGTGTAGTTTGAACCTGTGCTACCCCAAATTATTATATTTTGGACCAAATTAAATTTAAAAGGCTCAGTAATAAAGAATACACATATTCTTTTCATGAAATGTTCTTATAGGCTACTGGCCTTGGATTTGAACAACCACAACAAATCCCTTCAGGTAAGCAATTTTATACATACATAGAAAACATATATATATATATATATATATATATATATATATATATAAACATATATATAGATCGAGAGAGAATATATATATATATATATATATATATATATATATATACACACACACCAATTATATTGGTAATCTACTGCTGTATAACAAATTGCTGCAGAACTTAATCACTGAAAGCAAAACATACACACATATATTTTCTCAGATTTTCCTTCTGTTGGTTAGAAATCTGAACAGGGCTTATCTGGGTCCTTTGCTTTACAGTCACTCACAAGGCTGCAATAAAGGTGTGGGTCCAGAGCCTGTACGCTCATCAGAAGCATCAAGTGGAGGACATTGTACTTCCAATCTCACTCAGTAGCTATTGACAAACTTCAGTTCTTCAGAATTGTTTGCCAGGTGCACCTCCCCAAAGTGGCAGCATGTTTCTTTTTTCTTTTTTTTTTTATAAATTTTTATTTATTTATGATAGTCACACAGAGAGAGAGAGAGAGAGAGAGGCAGAGACACAGGCAGAGGGAGAAGCAGGCTCCATGCGCCGGGAGGCCGACGTGGGATTCGATCCCGGGTCTCCAGGATCATGCCCTGGGCCAAAGGCAGGTGCCAAACCGCTGCGCCACCCAGGGGTCCCTGTGGCAGCATGTTTCATCAAAACCAGTAAGAAAAAAATCTTCCAGCAAGATGAAGTCATATTTTGCAACCTAATCACAGAAGAGGTATCCAAATTGTCTTTGTTATATTCTATTGGTTAGATGTCACTAGGTCCAGCCCGCATAGAGATAGGGAATTTTATGAGGGTGTGAGTACCAGGGGTGGGGATCATTGAGAAATATCTTTGATAACTTCCTAAGACAGTTCTTTAAGGTGATACTTTAAATGTTCTTAGTTTCCAAAAAATTAAGTGAAAACTTAGGAACCTGTGTTAGGGTCCACAAAATAATGTTCAAAATTAAAGCATAATTTAGAAACATAAGTCCGTGATATAAATGAGTAGCTAAGACATTTATGACTTAGTTCAGACTCATTTGAAGTAAAAACTGTCTAAAGATAGTCAACAGTACAAGATATTATTGAGATACTTGAGGATCTGTAGGAGTTTACATACCAAGAAACCTTTTTCAGGGTATATTTGTGTTTTATAAATTGATTTGGTTCTTTTTTTTTTTTTTCTGATTGTTGTACATAAATCCCTGCACTTATCCATCTTTTAGTGTGAATGCCCTGATCATTCCTCCCTTCATATTTTGGCTCCCCTATTTATTAGTTATGTGATTTTGACAAGTCATTTAACTTCCTTTGCCTCAGTTTCCTCATCCTAAAGTTAGAAAGATGTTTAAAACTTAATACACAAAAAACATATTTCATAAATAATAATTACTGTTATATCTTTTTGCCTATATCAGATAATTCTCATCATTGATGAACTGATTAATGTGTGTATGTATATATAATACATATATCCATCCAATTAATAGCAAAGATTTATTAATTGCTAAGATCATTCATTAGTTGCTTATATGCTATTATGTGCTGTGGATACTGAAGATGACATAACATTACCATTTTTAATATTATGGTGATTGCCATTCTAGAGACAGAAACAAGATGCTATAGGAGCACAGGAAAAGATTCAATCTAGGGGTTTAGCAAAAGTATACAAATGGCATCCCTGGTAGATAAAATGACACATGAAAAGGTATCAAGTATGGGAACCACTCAGGGATGTATGATCTATTCAGGAAAAATAAATTGTTTCTTAAAACTGATGATTGAGTTCTTGTGGAGACTCCATAATTGGTGAGTCTAAAAGGGTAGGAGGAATGGGACTCATGAAAGACTTTATGTGCTTATCGAGGAATTGTATATTTTATTTAAAAAGGAGACAAATATAGTTAAAATTTATGTTTTCTTAAGAAGCAAAGAAATACATTGCTATGTTTTATTAAGTCAAAGTAATCCCTGGTATACTATAGATAGTATGTCTAAGTGGATCTTTTTCCAATGCCAAAGAAATATTAAACTACTCTGAATTAGCTCTGACTCTAGTTAGCCTGACTCACTCTGTATATCTCAAGTGGAAATTTTAGCTAACATAAGAAATGAATTTACAAGATTGGATATAGGAAATAATTAATATTGTGTACTCTTAACTTTCTTTAATTTTAAAATAAATATTCAGTTAATATTTAGTCTATGGAAAAATGAAAAGTGATAAACCTAAAGAAATGACATTCCATATTTTAAAATTATTTTTAATTGAAAGAAAATATGAACTCTCAAGAAAATATAATCCTAGTTTATTAGCTAAGCAAGAAATGAGTGACCTTAGAAAAGTGATCACTTTTGTAATGAAAGGTGAAATAAAAGCTTCACGGTAAGTATAACCTCAAATGATAGGGAGAACATACTCAGCAGTATGTGGAAATTCAGGAAATTAAACCTTCAAATTAGTAAAATATTTGATATGTATATTATGCCTCAATAAATATCTCTGAAAATGTTTAAAAATACATAAAACTTGTACACATCTATCTTCTCTCCATCCCCCAAGAATAGAGGAAAAAAGTATTTTTATAAGGAAGCTGGAAACTTACCAAAAAATAACAAATGTGGTAGGTTTTCCTCTCAACCAATCAATATGGGAGTATGGAAATTCTGGATCTTGGAAAACCAGAGAGAGAAGAGAGAAATTTTAGAATGCCTCATTTATTTTTGTCCAATATCAAAATTTTAGTTAGAAATGTGTACACCACCCTTCTTTTTGTCTTTTCTTTAACTACACTTTCTTCCTACTCTTTTTTTTTTTTTTAAAGATTTTATTTATTTATTCATGATAGTCACACACAGAGAGAGAGAGAGAGAGAGAGGCAGAGCGAGAAGCAGTCTCCATGCACCGGGAGCCCGACGTGGGATTCGATCCCGGGTCTCCAGGATCGCGCCCTGGGCCAAAGGCAGGCGCCAAACCGCTGTGCCACCCAGGGATCCCTCTTCCTACTCTTTATCTACATTTTTCTGTTTTACTAGAAGGGAGCTCAACGTCTTCTAATAATTCTACCTAAAATATATTTATTTTAAGCAAATTTTCTGCTATAATAAACAAGAATATGTATATGTAGGGCATGATGTGTAACTGGGAACCTAGACATTATTGCAAAGTGTTTCAGTTAAACTCATAGTGAAATTGCTTTCTATTTATGTTGTAGACACCTCATCAGAAATGATTTATTCAGTACTAAAGCAATGAAGTTATATAGAAATTTGAAACACTCTCTCTTCTCCCTGGAATTAATGTCTTAAAGGACATACTAACCAAAAATGGCTTAGGAAATACTATGGCATTTTGTATTAGAATAAACTCATGCTTTACACAAAGATAAACTAAAATGAGTAAATTTTTGAAAAGCTATTTGACGATAAAATAAAATTTAAAATATGGTAAATGCCCAATTAAAATAGAAGATCCATTGTCAATCTCTGATATCAGTAGCCAACATTTTAAAACTATTAATTAAACATATTAACGACCCATCATTTCCATAGAGATCTGTAGATGTTTGGTCATCAAAAACGACGGAAGTATCACTCGCTAACCATGGACAGTAGAGCAAAGGCAATTAATGAAACAGATTTCTTATCTTCACAAAATCTACAACTGCTGTGATGAAGGAGCTTCGGAGGGGAATAAGAAGAGAGATAAAATTCAAATGTGAACAATTGACATTAATCCCTAATGTGTCCTGAGTTGCATAGTACATAAAAAGTGAAGGAACAGACTCAGAAGGAAGACTCTGGTTTGTATGCTAGACATCCTCACTTTATATCTAAGGCTAATGTGCTAGATCTACTGCTAACGTGCTACATGCGTGTCACAAGCCAGGAGCTTCTGTGCAACTTGAATTCCTCAACTGTAAAATCAGGATAATGCTTTTGTTACCCAATCTCAGGAGATTAATAGGAGAAACACAGAATAAAAGTGATTATACAGCAAATGCAAATGTTCATGTAAAATATTAACCTAAATTTGGTATCTGTCATAAGAAAAAATCCATTTCAAAGGGAAATTTAGCTTACATCCAACTTCCCTAAAGCTATAATGAGCTGTGAATTCAATGTTAGGTTTTAATTTCCTTAAATAGAAAAGTTCTATGTAAAATCAATGTGAACTTTACAATAGAATGCTTTTATTATGTAGTCCTAGGCCAAACAGGAGACAGGGGCTAATTCCCTGCTATATTTTACTGAATGCAGTAAGAATAATAAGTGCCCACCATGAGATTTAAAAATCCACTTAGAGCCTCTTCATCAGAGGCCTGAGGAATAAAAATCAAGCATTCCCAGACATTACCACCCCTAAATAAACCTTGCAGTAATTAGGAATCCATGATGAGAGCATTCCATTGGGTGGTAAGAGGAGCTGAGGGAGGAAATGCTTATAAACGTGTTCTAAATTTTAACCAATACTTTGGGCAGAATAATTTAATGCTCATTAGAGTGTATTTTTCCATTTATTAAATCTTTCAATTCACATATTCAGAATATAATGCTCATAATGTATCATATACCATCTAATAAGGCATCTAATAACAAAAAATTAATATATTTCATGATACGGTCAGTAAAAAAATTGTGTAAAATCAATACATTTGGCAAAGGGTAATGCAGCATTCTTTGCTAATTTTAAAATGCAAATGAAAAAATAAAATAAAGCTTTTTGAAAACTTTTTTCTGTTGTTGTTTAATCTTTATATTTCCCTACACTCATACTATATTGATTTCATCAATAATATGTCTTTGCTTTTAATTCAAATTAAATTTTAAAGAAGGTGACATTAAAAAAAAATGTTTAAAGAGCACTGTGAGTACTTATGTAGCAGACACTTATTTGGGTCTCCCAAGGACCCTTTCCAGAATGCATTCATTGCCCAGCTGCAGATGAGTGGTTAGCTAACAGACTCCAACAGTCTATACCCTCAGGATGTGCCTTAGTTTGTCAGTAGAGATGTTTCTCTTCTAGGGAGACTCATAGTTAATGACTGAAGGGGTGGTGGTATAACAGCCTAGACATCTTTGCCCAACATGCCATTTCTCTAACAATCAATGTTTGCTTCAGAGCTCCCCTCTGGTTTGGTGTTTTTACATTGATTCCCTAGAGAAGGATTAAAAAAAAAATCTGGGCAATTAACAGGGAAAAAAAGACTAAACGTGAGATTAAAAGAATTGTTTTAGTAACATAAAAAACTCCCATCATGTTCAACTGATAAAGAGAAATTATGAACATCAAGTCCAGGATTTAATAGAGTGTTGATCTTAAGATAATTGAATGCTTGGCACAAGCAAATAAGTTATGCCAAGATTAGATCTCTTACTCAGAAGGGTCAAGCTGCTGACGCACAGGACGAGGATAACTCAAAGATTTTGGTTCCCTATATTTTTCATACTCCTCTATATGTGAAAATCTAATAAAGACAATTTTCTCCAACATGGTAACAAGTGTCTCTTTCATAAGCTACTCGCTCCTCCTCTTGAGGACATCAGGCTTATAAACAGAGTTAAATCACATTCCCAAGAAATCTGGATCATCCAGCCATTACAAGAAACATCACGTTGATCCACTATGTTGATGGCTTCACACTGTTTGTACAAGAAAAGCAAGAGGTAGCTACAGTAGTGGAAGACTTTTGAGACTCATCTGATTCAAAGGGTGGGACTAAGTCCAACAAAGATTTAGATACCTGATGCTTCAATGCATTATTTAGAGATCTATTGTTTAGAAGCATGCCAGATATCCCTTTGAAATGAAAAGACAAGTGGCACTGTCTTATATCCTCTACTATAAAGAAGAAGGCACAATGTCTAATAAATCTCTATACTTCATGAAAGTAACATCTCAGGGGCACCTGGGTGGCTCAGTCAGTTAAACATCTAACTCTTAGTTTTGACTAAGGTCATGATCTCATGACATTGGGCTCCATGGTGGGTGTGGAGCCTGCTTGGGATTCTCTTTCTCTCTGCTCCCCACTCTCTAAATTAAAAAAAAAAAAAAAAAGTAACATTTCATATGTGGGGATGCTGCTCTGACTCCTATGCCAGTAACAGGAATGCTCTGTGGTATTCCCAGCTTGTGATGCAAACAGACTTGACCCATAGGCCTACTCCATCAGGATGTGATGTTGTGTTGCAGAGATCATTATTGAAAAACCTTCTGTGTGCTATTTATGGCAGGCCCTAGAGGAAGACTGAAAATATAGGCTCCTAGAGCAAGGCTATGCAGCCTATAGTAAAGAATTATGTGTTTATTGAAAATAGCTATTGGCATGTGATTGAGCACTGGTAGAAATGGAATACTTGATCATGGAACACCAAGTGACTAGGGATCTGGAACTGATCACCATGAGCTCAGTCCTTCTAAACCCATCAAGTCATAAATCTGTGCTGGCCCTATAGCAATCATTTATAAGATGCAAATGGAATGCTCAATACCAAGTAAAAGCAGGAAAAGAGGATGTAAGTAAGCTACATGAATAAGTAATACTCCACATCACATGTCCTCCATGTGACCTCCATGTCACATGTCATAACATTGTAGCATAAATATCCCTTCTCAAATTCACACCTAGAGTGTGGTTCCATTGGTGGCTCCATATGGAAAACAAAACAAAACAAAACAAAACAAAAAACTGAACTTTATACATGAATTTCTCAATAAGTGGATATAAACCAAAAATGGGGAATGAATACATTATAGCACTGTAAATGAGTGACCTTGAAAGACAGTGATGAAGTAAAAGTTTTTACAGCGGATAGAGGTTCGGAAAATTAATTTGATCTTCCACATTGTGTCATAGGCAAAATAACCTCAAAAGAAAATATATACGGTCACCTGGGCAATAGTGAATAGCTTGGTCAGATAGAAGCCTGAAAGGATGAGGGAAAGAAGGTCTGTGTTAGAAGCATATGAATAAACAAATGAAAGTGGGCACAAAGTACAAAGATTTTTGATCATATGCAAAAATCCACCAGAAAGTCACCCATGCAGGTAGACACAATGACTTAGCTTGTTGGATTTAACCAGCATTTTTTAGCAAAGCTTCCAGTGCTAACACAATGGGCACACAAACAAAATGGCCACAGTGACAGTGACAGAGGCTATGCATAGGCCCTACAGCATGGACACTCACAGAGCCAAGGCCAATTTAACAACTGCTGCCTCTGATTGTCCAGCAGCAGGTTATTGATTTCCCAGGATGACAGAACTCCTTGTGAAGATTAAGTAGCCAGGGACGCCTGGGTGGGTTAGCGGTTAAGCATCTGCCTTCGGCTCAGGGCATGATCCTAGGGTCCGGGATCGAGTCCCACATCTGAGGAGCCTACTTCTCCTTCTGCCTGTGGCTCTGCCTCTCTTTCTCTCTGTGTCTCTCATGAATAAATAAAGAAATAAAATCTTTCAAAAACATATTAAGTAGCCAATTGATGGCAAGATGAGTTCTTTGGGATTCTTTCAACATCAAGGGTCACTGAATTGGATTCACAGAAATGGATACATATTCTTTATATGGATTTAGCTTCCTGCCTTTAAGATCTCAATCTTACTCACTTAGGTTGTTCACAATGCCTGATGCACATGAAAGTATTCATATGCAACATACCATCTGATGAGAGAAACCACTTTACAAGGAAGAAGGTGTGGCAGTAGATTCATTACTGTGGGACCTCCTGGTCCTATCACATACCACGTCACCCAGTATCTGCTAACCCAATAGAGCAATGGGAGCACTCATTGAAAATATGGCTGAAGCACCAGTTTGGAAGCAATACCCGTAGAGGGTGGGATGCTGTCCTCCGGGACATGTGCAGTACCTTGAATTAGAGAATTGTACATGATGTTGTGCCTCAAAGAAGATGGATACATGAGTCCAGAAACCAAGGGGCAGAAGCAGTAGTCAGCACATGTACCATTTCTCCTAATGATTCATTTAGAGACTTTGTGCCTCCCATCTCTGCATTTCTGGGCTCTGCATGGTTGGAACTTCTGCTCCCAAAGAATGCACACCATCATGGCGGGTGGGGGGGGAGCACCAAATTACCAGCAATAGCCGTAATGGTCATTTTGAGTTCCTTATAACCACTTAGTAGCAAACCAGAGGAGTCACTATCTTGAGAGGAGTAAATGCTTATAATAAAAGGAGGATGTAGGGCTCCTTTTTCACAGTGGAAGTGTACAGGATTATGTGCATAATCCAGTTGTTACATGTGAGTTCTTATTGGCACTCCCTGCAAATATGTCTATATATGGACAAATATGTCCTTGGACAAGGACAGCAACTTTTATTAGAGAGGTTGGTAACAGGATATCAGATCTCTTCGGAATGAAGATTTATTTTACACCACTAAACAAACCAACAAAATAGTAGCTGAGGGTGGGCAAAATTTGGAAAGAATAAATTAAACAGATCGATGACAGAGCCATTTTAAGAAGTTGAGACCAACTTGGTGATGAGCATTGAAATTTATCCTACTAACATCCCTCTTTTAAATCTTCCCTCAAGAAGAATAACTCAGTCTAAAGGGGCTTCTTTTTTAAATGTGGATAGAAAAGTGCTATAATAATTAAGAACTTGCTGCTCAGCTACAAGTAATATGCTTATCTGACAGTTTCTAGCTCTTAGTTCCAACAGGGTCGGCTTCAGTATTCAAGATGAGGCCATGGTTTTCCAGGGACAACCTCTGGCCAGTGACTGATCAAGTCAGTGGCAGCCAATGCTAAGCTCGTCTTAGCATGGTACCCATGTAAGGCTGAGCAAGGGGCTGGTACTGTGACATAGTGATCCCACCCAACACAGAACTCCTCTAATGGGCTTTTTCCTTTAGAGCTCATGGTTGTATATCTGTTTGATCATGCTGCTTTCTCCTTCTCCGTTTACAAGTTTATACCTCAATAAACCTTTTGCCCTACCAACTTTGTCTCAACATTGGCTTGTCAAAATCCTAATCTCAGTGGCCTACTATAATCAATGGAAATAAATGTTCATTACTTCTTGCAAATAGCTTTTATGATATTTTCCCTAATTCATTCATTCATTCATTTTTTCCTATAAATATCTAAATAGAATTTTTTAGAATCAAAGCATGAAGCTAGATTTTGTTCAAGGAAATCTATTGTATACTTTGGTTATTCCCACTAGAATTTTGCCCTTAACAAATTAACAGAGTAATACACACACTGTTTTTGGAATGAGATAGATTCCCAAACAAAAATATGGTGGTTATTGCTAGTAACATTTTAGGAAAAATTATGATGCACATTCAGTTTAGAACATCATTGTTTTCTGCTGGGGAATAAGGACACTGACCTAGTCCAGAAAGAAGGAATGAGATTTGATTGCAAAAAGTTAGGATAGGATTAAAGTGAGGAGAAGACACAAGTGTGACTTCTATTTTTCACATATCTAGACACATAAAACTAAATTCAATTTGTGGTTTTAGTGGCTTAAAAGTGAAACATATAAATTGTCTGAGAACACACAACACAATAATTCATTGTTTAAACTAAACCTAAAAATTGAAGTTGTAGAGGAGAGAGTGAAAACCTTATGGGAATCAGACATCCCTGGATTTAAAACTTGACTCCCCCACTTATATTGTACAGTATCCTCTTATCTGGTATCTTTGGATCCAGTCTGCTTTCTCCAATACTTCTGTTTTAAGGCTGCTAAACTTTCTTCATATAACTTTTGAACACTTTACTATGCCACAGAAGGCCCACTCTGCCACCATGTGCAAGCATTTAGTATTCTTGGCAAAATTATGTTGTATTTCTGCAATCATACCATGCTTTCTCAAATGTCTGACTTTTACCAATCACTCATACCAAATACTCATAGTGTTAATCTCTTAAGGACTAAGTTCATATTGGAAAAACTATTACCCAATTCCCTTTTCACTTGCCTAACTCCACTTATCCTTCTAGATTCACTTCAGTATCATCTACCTTGAATGAGTTGTTCTTTCTCTGAAGATGGGCTAAAAGTCTCTTCTCTGTATTTCCATAGTCTTCGTTGAACAAGTAGCAATGACCATTACTCCTTCCGATAATTGTATTGTTTTTGTCTTTCCAGTATCCTAAATACAGATATGTTTACCTAAAGAATTGTAGACTGACACCTTTTCAGAAAAAGCTCTTCGAATAGGGCCGTAGATTTCAGTGTGGAGACTTTAGAATTCATGAATGTCTATTAAAATACAAGATGAGGAAGAAAAAAAGAGATACGGTCTAAAAGTGACTTCTTGACCAAAACACTATATAGATAAAGAAGAAGAGTCTTGCATGTATTTTTCAGCTTTGACTCCGGAGCATCTGCAATCCTATCACTGGGGAATTTTTCCACATAAAAATCTTACAAGGAAAAAAGGCCATATCTCACTGGAGAAGTAAAAAAAGACCAGATACAGATTTCCCCCCCATTCTTCTTTGAAGCAACGGGACTGGGACATGACCTAGATTCAACTGGTCACATCCCCCCCATCCTAAATTCAAACTTTGAATGAGGAGCTAGTTCCAAAAGAAAAGGGACAATAAAGAAAATATCTCTGTGGTGAAGGCAGCAAAAGGGTAGCATCCAGGTTCCGGGTGGAACAGCAGCAGAGGCCCCTTCAACAGACACACTCATTGTCCTAAAGCAGAAAAAACTATGGCAGGATGGACAGCTCTGTCTTCATGGGCCTGCTTCTGGAATGTGATTTCTATTGGCCTAGCAGCTGCCTTGTGTCTCTGGTTTCTGATTGTTCCTTAAACTTGATTCTCCATCTTCCCAATGACACTGGGAGGCACCAAATAAATTCCATTCAATAAATTTGTGTTCTGTGTAAATGGACCAGAGTTATTTACCATTACTTTCTTTAAGGACCACTGAGCGATATGTAGAGAGGTGATGCATACAGACCCAGATGAATGAAGAAAGCTAGAATGGGTGGCTTTAAAAAGCTAAAAACTTTTGCCTGTATTCCTCTCTCACTTTCACCCTCATTCAAATTTCTTTTCTTTTCTTTCTTTCTTTTTTCTTTTCTTTTTCTTTTTCTTTTTTCTTTTCTTTTTTTTTTTAATAGCCACTTCTCCTAGTCTTCATAGACTGGCTTCATACAAGACATGACCCTTGCCAGTCATCCCAACCAAAGATTAGGAGGGTATTTCAAATCTTTTTTTTTTTTTTTTAAGATTTTATTTATTTATTCATGAGAGACACACAGAGAGAGAGGCAGAGACACAGGCAGAGGGAGAAACAGGCTCCATGCAGGGAGCCCGACATGGGACTGGATCTGGGTCTCCAGGATCACGCCCTAGGCTGAAGGCGACACTAAACTGCTGAGCCACTGGGGCTGCCCCTCATTCAAATTTCTAGCTAGATCTGGTGTCTTATCCCCTAAAACAGAACCTCAAAATACACTTTACTTTTCATCTTTATTACCATGACCTTAGACTACATCACATCTCTTCCTTATTTTAAGCAAATGTTTGTGCAAATGTCCTCTCTAAGTCCCAAATTAATTAAAAGTGTTTCATTAGCTTTTGAAAGGTTTAGAAATCCAAGAGGTATCAATTCAAAAGTTTCGTCAAAGCTTTACTTTCTACCTAAGGCAGAATTTGTTGTGCCCAAGATTATCTATGGGAGAAACCACCGAGGAGGCGACACGGATGCAAACACAGGAGGGTTTATTTACAAGCTCGAGCTTGGGTCCAAGTGCACCCGACACAGTGGAGCAGGGACCTGGACCCCGAGGTGGGTATCAGCTTAGTTTTAAGGGCTGGTCTAGGGAATTTCCAGAAGGTGGGGAGGAATTTCTTAAGCTCTGTTTACATTCTGATATGGGGCTTCCTGCCACTGGCTTGGGCTCTGTTCTCATTCTAATATGGGGCTTTCAAAGGCGTTAAGCTGTTTTTTTTCCCTATAACTGAAGTAAGGTAAAGTTCAGCTCTTATTCACAGGGGCCTGAAATGGCTGTACTTGTGCTAACGCTGAACTTAAGGTGAAATGGCCTTAATTTTCTCAGCCTCCACAAATTAAGTATTTAATCAGATATTAACTGCAGTGAAATTTGGGGACTCTTTTTTTCAGGCCCTGAAGTTAGTGGTAGGAGAATTGCAAAAAGGCTCTCTGCTTTCCAGTCTTTCATCTATGGGAACTTGAGATAAATAAGTTCACCTGTTGTCAAATTCTCTGCAAAGAATCAAGTTACTACATTTTCTCTCTGTAGTGAGCAGCGTCCTTCAATTGAATCATCAACAGTGATATCAATTACAATTTTTCTTTTTCATTTCAAACATGTAAAGACTGGCTCCCTGTATTTCTTAGAGAAGAGACTGCAACATAGCAAGCCTGGAAAATTCTCATAACACAGTTGAATATATAAAGACTACAGAACATTCCCTCTCCTGGTCATTACTTACACAAATGGTTTACAAGAATATAAAATAAGGACCTAAGCTCTTCTCCCATTGCTCTGACAAAACTCGGTTAGTTCACTAGTTTGGAAGAAGCCATAATTGAATTCATCTGTGCCTACAGATTTCAAATTTTTGTTTTGTTTCCTTTATTTTCTATTTTACTTTTTGTGGAAAGTCTTTAATAGCAGATTTGATTCATTTAATAGATATCAATTTTCCCTTTCTTCTGCTATCATCTTTATCAGGTTGTATTTACCTAGAAATTTGTCCATTTTAACCACATTGTCAAATGTTTGCCATACAATTATTCATAATGTTCTTTTAAATATCTTTTGATATCTGAAGATTTGTAGTGATATTGCAGTGATAGCACCCATAATATTAAGTAATTTATATTTTTCTTCATATTATATTTAGACTTGTTAGGCATTTGTGAATTTTAATAATAGGTTGGAGAATATGCTCAAAAGACCCATGAGCTGGACCTGGGCACTTGGGAGGCTCCTCATCCCCTCACATCCTTAGAATGTGGGTTTTATTTGTCTTTTCTGCTCCCAGAGGCTTCTGCAAGGAAATAGCATTGAGATACTGAAGTGGTGTTGAAAACACCTGCATGATATAAGTGACTAAGGCAGTTTTATAAGTTTTATAAGCTTTTAAGATTTGAAGGGTAGGTGTGGGGATTCATTTGTCTTCCTGTCGCCCAAGACAAGTCTTATGTAAATTCCCTTTGCTATTATTAAAATTGCCACCTACCAGCATGGAATGGCATGTCTCTCTTTGGTCTCTCCCTGCTATGCTTAAGAGGTCTGGTTTCCTGTTACATCATGAAAGCTCCATTTGTGAACCTACAAATGTTATTTCAAACAAGCAAATTTTGGCTTCTTTCCTTTGATTTACATTTTTAATCTTATTAATCTCTGTTTTTATATTTATTTCTTTAGATTTTCCTTTTACAAGAAGTAAAAACAAATGCTTTTTTAATATAATGAATATACTAATATGCAAGCATACATTTTGAATTCAAGTCTGTAAGAAAATGGAAGGGACAAAGATGATTGCTTCTTCTCATTAAGAATACTTTTTGAATTATCACAAATTTGTTTATATCTTAGGGACCAGACCTCTTCTATACAAGACAAGTTACAAAATGTGGTCTTTATTTTCTCACAATAGGTCCAACCAAGGGTAAGCCAAAGATTGTGAGAACACACAGTGAGCTAAGCAGCAAGTGGTCTCCACCAGAACTCAAAAGAACAATAAGAAAAAAATAGGTAAAAAGGATTACCTGTGGGTTAGAGAGCATACAGGTTGGAGGTAATAGAAAACATTTACTTTTAATTAAAATTTATACAAAATACTTTAAGAAAACATCAATAACCATTAAATTATATAGAATAACGATATATAATAATGTAAAACAGCATTAATAACACAGAGATTAGTAGAGTGAAGGCTGTATAAAACAAAATAACCCGTGGGGCACTATTATTCTTTTTAAATTATACATCTGTGTATATATATATATGCAGGCATATAAGTAAACATACATAAAACAAGAGGATAAAATAAAATTAATAAAATGAAATAAATAACATTAAAATATAAAATACAAAATAAGCACACATACGAGACTTTTAAAAGGAAATATATCAAATGTCTTCTTTGTTTATTTGGAGCTTTTTGCTCATTTGTTCTAAAATATTGTACTGTTTATGTAAGTGTTAAAAATTATGTTTGTGTGTGTGTGTTACAGAAATTTATATAATCTTAGCCAATCACTTAATAGCTAAATCATAACTTGATTCAAATTCAGATGAAAAGTATCAAGGCTGGTATTATTAGAGGACTTGTCTTCTGTTCTGCCTGAAAGAATATTACATATTAAATTTTAAGCAGAATAGTTTCTTTCTGCATAAAAAGGATATCATAACTTCATTCAATATTTTTGAGGCAACAATGGTAATGAGTCACTTTAAATTTATTGTTCAAAAATGTTATAAATAAAGACAATTTTAGTCTCTTTCGTTATTATTGCATCATTAACTCCACCACATCCAAATGATAATAAATTCAAATATAAGAAAAATGATTAATTATCTGTGCTGGCTCTATATGATACACTGGTTGATTAGAAAGACTATTGAGGAATACAGAATAACCTGGTGAGAAGCCATCTGTACTTTTGTCCAACTCTTTAAAAGCATTGCTCCTGCTGACATGATCACAGTGTTCAATAACAATGTAACAGAAGCTTTATCACCAGGATATCATGGGTGTATTTCCTGCCCACTTGACATACTTCTATTGCCTCTTGAAATACTTCAAGGTTGTCTTTATTAGGCATGTTTCCATATCTGGAACCCACTGCATGGATTTTTTACAAATCTCCAAAAAGACATCAATATGTTGTCTAAAAGCAAGTCATTTATGCAAAAAAAGCAAGAAGTGGAAAATACTGAAATTTTGCTATGAATATCATACCATCAATTCATCTGATTGTCTTTACATATGCATTATATGAAATTATTTTATTTTGCTATGTATGGCCAATCTCTATTTCGAATTTTAAAACATAATATCAAGCCATTCCAAATGTATACATATATAAACACTGAGGCTCTTTACCTATTTATAACTTGCATTCCTATATATTTGAAATACACTGTATAATTTAAAAAGAAATTTTTCTTTAAAAGAATTAAGAATAGGGTGATTTTGAATTAATCTACAAAGAGTTGACTACTTCTATGGTTTTATATATGGTAGTCAGTACAGCTGGATTTCATAAGGTCTAAGAGGAAAATGTTATAAGATTTTGTCACATAATCAATCAATTGACACAAATTCATAGGCATTGATGACCCATCATCTCAGTGTATAGCAGATTGAATGAACATATACTCCATAATGTAACAAATTCTCCTGATTAGCTGAAGGATGACTTTATAATATCATTATTTAGCTCACAGTAAGAACAATATTACAGATACCTTTTCTTTCAGGCAATTGATTTTAATTTATGGTTTTTGGCACACAAATAGTTTTATGACTATGTCTGTGGGGCAGAAGTGATGTAGCCCGAAGGCAAAACTGTTCTTAGAGATTGGAAGGCTTCTGAGTGAAGCATGTAGGGGAAAATGATATTAAAAACTTCTGTTTGTTAATTATTTCATTTGTGGCCAGAACTGTGCTGAGCACTTTATATCCAGAACACAAAGCTTGTATAAATAGGAAATAGAAGAAATTGGATTCTAAATCACATTACCCTGGACACTAAAGGTAGTACATGCCACAATAACAGCATTATAGGCAAACTTAAATTACTCTCTCCCACTTAAATATTCTTTTTCTGACCACTTGTAAGTTGACATCACTTTTATTTGCCTTTCCATTTTGTTTTTATTCATTTTTTTACCTGATGCTAATTCTCAGACAAACTTGCCATTTGTATTCATCCATACTGACTTGATTCACTCATGCTCTGTAATTCTTAAACCCACCATGGTCATGTTCTTGTTTCACGCTACTTTTATTTCTCTTTGGCTACTTAACTAAAATTTTAAATTCATTTCGTACATGCGTTGTTCAATCCTAGTCTACCACAACTGGAATTTCTAGCTATTTTCGAGAGCATGACCCTTTGGGGAGGGGCGCCTGGGTGGCTCAGTCCGTTAAGCCTGCCTTCAGCTCAGGTCATGATTCCAGAGACTCCAAGACCCAGAGACCCAGGATCGAGCGCCTCTGAGCTAAGAGTCTGCTTGTCCCTCTGCCCCTCACTCCACTCGTGCTCTCTCTCTCTTGCTTGTGTGCTCTCTTTCTTGCTCATGTGCTCTCTCTCTCTCAAATAAATAAATAAAATCTTTAAAAAAATAAAATATCAGTACCCTTTGGAACTGGGTTTCTCTTTCTGTGACTGCTTTCAAAGTCTAAATTCTTAGCCTGAAATATAGTATGAATATATCCTGCACTTATATTTAAGACCCTGTATAAATTGTTCCTGATTCAGGTTTTATATTTATCATCTAGCTTTCCATATGACTGCTTTGATCCATGGTTAATACAATATCTATGTCTTTGCTCTTTTTTACTTAAGCTTTTTATTTTATCAAATTTGGATTAAAGGATTCATATTGAGGGGTGGTTATGATATTTGTGAAAGACTTGGAAGTTTCCTACAGGCAAGGATAGAAGTTCAAGTATGCACAAGATATATTTTATGCTTAAGGCAATGGGACAGCTACTGAGGTGTTTTTAATTAAAGAAAGTAATGCAAAATCATTTTGTGAAAATAATTTTGGAAAAATGTATTTGTACAATAGGTTGATCAAGAAGAAGGAACAGAAGAAGAATAAGATTTGGGTCTCCTTAAGCGGCTGTCTAAAATGTGTTGTATTTGGAATATGAGAAGAATAGGAATGAGTTGGTGCATGGATGATGAGTTCTGTTTTAGATATGCTGTACTTGAATCTACTAGAAAAATATTCATGTGGAAATGCCTGGTAGCCAGTTGAATATGAAGTGAAAGTTTAGGCAAGAAGTCAAATTTAAAGATGTAAGTTTTAAAACTCATCTAGGTGGATGTGCTAGTTATTGTTGTAAGGTTGGTTGGACCTCTTATAAAGAAAAGAATTGATCAGAAACATAAACCTAGGAAATGCTCACATCCAGAGAGTGGGAGGCATGAAAGGAAGGGGACAAAGCAATGCCTTACTACAAGGAGTGTTTTTGACTGTCTTACTTTCATATAGAGACTTGGGGCACATTATTTAGAGTCTTAAATATAATATATATGGACACGGATGACACATTGTCATAGGTGTTGAAGACACATTAGTTGAAATACATTGAAGGTGCCAAAAGAAAGAAATTTTGACTCCTGGGTGGCTCAGTGGTTGGGCGTGTGCCTTTGGCTCAGGGCGTGATCCTGCTGTCCCAGGATCAAGTCCCACATCGGGCTCCCTGCATGGAGCCTGCTTCTCGCTCTGCCTCTGTTTCTGCCAGTCTCTCTCTGTCTGTATCTCTCATGAATAAATTTAAAAATCTTTTAAAAATAAAAAAGAAAGTTAGAAGTAAAAACAAATAACGAGAATCCAGAGGAAGAGAACAGGAATGGGAGCCTACATTGCAAATTCTGGTAGGGTAAATGTATAGAAAACTAACAGAAATTTTGAGTATGGCAATCAGCTTATCATTAATGACCTTTGAAACTAGACTATAAACATATTGAAATGCAGAAAAGAGTTTAAAAAATAATATTTCTAGAATTTATGTTTGTAGCAACAATTAGTTCCTTCCCTTGGTTACTTTCAACGTTTTGATATGTCATACTAATATCATTATCTCTAATCCTCACTTGAATGATGGAGAGACTGAGGCCAAAAGTCAGGATATACATATTTTACAACTGTTGCATTCAAGGATAGAATTTTAAACTTGCCACTATTCTTTTGATATCAAACTAAATGTTCTTTAATTGCCATCATGGCAAGCACTATTTTTTTGATGTGATCAGCTCATGCATTGTAGTTATATGGTATATAAACAACAATCAATCCAAATTAAATCATTCCATTTTTAGAAGTAAAACCTACCAAGGCATCTCATATCACATAATTGTATAATTCACTGTAATTACATAATGCTCATATGGTGCTAAAAAAATTGATAAGCTGACATTAAAGCAAAATGATTTAAACCTATCTTAATTTGAAATGCAATGATCACATTGCTAATAATATGATTAGTCCTACATTTTAGAATTGTATTCCCTAGAAGTTTATGACTTTTCCCTTAAATAATTTTAACAACATTCAAGGAAACCCCAAGAGAAAATATGTTAACAAAATGTCTACTTATTTGTCACATAGTTTTAATATTTCCAGAATAAAATCTCTTTATACCCAGTCTGTTGAGATTATAAGTATATTTGGCAATAAATAGCAGCAATCTCTCTTGTAATTAGCCTCATATTTAGTGATTTATTCAGTAATAAAATAAGCCAGATTCTGGAATTTTGATCATAGACTGAAAATACTGTTGTCAATACTAAATGTAAGGGATTTATTCAAATAAAAATTGGCCACAAGACACATACCAGAGACAAGGTAATCAGCTTCTTTGAGAAAGTAAAAGCTATGCCAAGGCAGGTTTATTCACTGAGAAAGTCTGTATGGGAAATCAGACATTGGGCAAAAAGGTGACAATTGGGTGTTTAACAAGCAGAAATGCAAGACTATCATCCACAGAACCTTCCCACAATCCTTAACCACTACTTCTGCCAAAAGATTTTCATATGTTTTTATCAAAGGAAACAAAAATATATTTTAAGATTACATTTAAATATACACTTAAAAAGAATTGCCTTACTCGATTTGTTTTCCTTAATAGTAAACCTCAAAACATTAATCATACCTGGACTCACTATACTTTTATCTGTGACCCCCCCAAAAAAAATTTTCATTTCCTGCAAATTATCTGAGTTCAGTCTCTGTCTCCAAATCTTACTTTTCTATTTCTAACATTCATTATGGAAAAATTCACTCACATAACAAAATAGAGATACTAGTGTAGTGAATCTCAATGGATCCATTGTAATTTTGTGTATTCTAACATCAAAGCCCCCTATATCTCCAACATCCCCAGACTTTTTTCTAAGTAAATTTCAGATAGCACATTATCTCATCTGTAAATACTTAAGTATACATCTCTTAAAAAATTACTATTTTAAAAAACATAGCCAAAACATCAAGAACAATATTTTCTAATTAGTGAAATGCCCAGTTAGTTTTCATATTGCTAAAATTGTTTCCTTTTTTTAATCATTTCTTAGTATATATAAAGGACAAAATAAGGTCCATGCATTACGACTTATTCATAGTTCTTTCTAATCATTTGTTTTGTAATCTGTAGTTTCTTTTATCATCTCTTTCACCAAAAATGGAAATTATTTTTCTCTAACTAGTGTGTCTTGTAGAATTTAGCCAAACCTAGATTTACTGATTTCATCCCATTGGCTTCATTATATTACATTTTCCTTGATTTTCTATATTCTCCATAAATCGGGAGTTAAATTTAGAAACTCAATCAGATATGGGTTCAATTTTATGGGAAGCTTATTTTATAAGAGTTATTGTGTTTCTTCATCAGTATGTGCCTTAGAACTAGTTTTACTTTATTTATTTATTTTTTTTAAAGATTTATTTATTTATTTATCTATTTATTTATGATAGACGCAGAGAGAGAGAGAGAGAGAGAGAGAGAGAGAGAGAGAGGCAGAGACACAGGAGGAGGGAGAAGCAGGCTCCATGCTGGGAGCCTGACGTGGGACTCGATCCCAGGACTGCAGGATCACACCCTGGGCCAAAGGCAGGCGCCAAACCACTGAGCCACCCTGGGATCCCTAGTTTTACTTTATTTTGGGTATGTATTCATCTATTTGGTTTTGAGATGAATTTTAAAATAAACAAACTAATGCCTTTTTTTTTTTTTACCATAAAGGTAAAATATGTACAATTAGTTCTCAATTTTCTCAGGAAATATGCCCATATTTTGCATTGTAACACCCAAATTACAGAAATTGATTTTTAAATATATAATAAAAGGAAAAAAGAAGAATAAATTTTAACCTGAAATCATGAAGAGGCATTGGGAATATTAGTTTCTAGGAATAGAATCGAAACTAAGTTACTAAGTTAATTATAAATTATAATTATAATCAATCAAAACATTTAAACAAATACATTTTATTTTGTTCTCAATATTTAATACAATTTCAGACTCAAAAGATATATAAAGACTGATTTTCTTATAAAAAGACATGAGTTAATTTTGAGGAACGTGGCTTTATAACATTTAGTTGGGCTGAAATTTTGCACTGAATTATGTGACAAATTTCCTGTGATTGGAGCCTTCCTATGTATATAATGACAAATATTTTTCTAACTCACAACATAATTCATTCACTGATTAAGAGGCAGGTCAATCAGTAAATAGTGTTCATTGACTTACCAGCAATTCTGGACTTATGTTTAGAACAATTTATGATGCCATTGGCATTCCTTCTAATATAACTCAATAACTACACATACCAAAACAAATTTCTGTTTTCAGTGCAGTCATTGACCAAAACCTATTTTTTGAATTTGCCATTCTATTTCATAACTGCATATTTTCCACTTACAAATGTTGCATTAATGCCATTTGTAATTGGTAAGGTGCTTAAAAATGCCTTTGACCACTCTGCCATGGGAAATCTTTACATTTCACAAAAATAGAGAAGGTTCAATATAATTTCAGATTTTGTTTCTCAAAATGAGGAATGTAATGGTTCGTCAAGCATATTCAAAGACAAAAAGGTAAAGTTGATGCATCTTCCTGGAGCATTAATTTTACCCTGAGATTCAGTTAAAAATATTTGAGCTTTTAGCTTCTCTAAAATCATCACAAGAATGGGCAGGTGAAATATCATATAATATATCAGGCAATCTTATGCTTCATGTGGATATAAAATATTTTTAATAAATTATCACTCAAATTATTAAAAATTCATATATGATAATGTTTGTTGTACAAAAATTCAAAAATCTGGTAATCTTATAAAATAAATATATTTGAAGTGAGGAAGATTTGTAATTGGCAAATCACAAGGAAAAGTTATTCTATTGTCACCAGTGTCCTTAACTGTTCCTTTGTCAAAACAATCATTGCACCAAACTGTGCACTTTAATATGTCAAATATCAGGTTTAAACAACCAATTGAGTAAACTTATATCTAAACTGTTTCTGAAAAAAAATTTAAAAAAATTTAAAACAAACAAACAAACTGTTTCTGTACCAGTTGATGGTACAGAGTTGGATAAGAACAAGTAACATAGCCATTTTACAGGTCTTGCTTCTACTTAGAATATATGTGAAAACAAGTAAATATCACAGTATTTAACATTAAACAAACTGATGAGAATACTTTCAAGCAATATTATTTGTTTTCTGATGCAAGCTATTTGCAGAGTAATGTGTCTTCTATAACCAGATTACAAAATGGAAGAAAGAATGCAAATTTCTTTGAGATGAAAAATGATAAAAATCTATAGTTAAACTCATTCCATTAGCAGTTAATTTTCTTCTTGAAAAACATTTTTTAGGAACTGTTTTCTTGAGTGACCAAGCTGTGAATGAGAGGCCTTTTGACCTCACAACAAGAAAATGCTCATTTTAAGAATTCCATCAAGAGTAACATGAAAGTGTGCCCCATGCCAACATTTTGACAGAATTCTATGCATCTCTTCTTAGAAGTTATCTTGATACAGATCAAAAGGTAGTGAGAAAAATATTTGTCATTTGTGTCCACTTCCTTGGAAAGTCTGTAATATTTCTGAAATACTATGATACCAATATTTTGAAATTTCCCAATTGTTGGAACTGACAGTATCATTTTTTCAATTGAACTAAACATCTAAAATTTATAGACATGACACTAGCATTTCATATAAACTAAAAAAGAAAGGAAGAAAGTTGTTTTTAGACATTGGAGCTCTTGGTTCTCAGGCCTTTGGTTTTAGACTGAATTCTACCACTGGCTTTTCTGTTTGTTCAGCTTGACCTCAGAACTGACCACTATAAGGACAGCATACCTGTGACCAGCACCCCACCAAGATCCAGGTGATTATATAGTGCTCCAGGGTAAGAAGGATCTTCCCGATCTGGACAAGACCACATTCCTGGTCCCAGACCATGTCAGCCTGAGTTAGTTGGTCAAGATGATCCAGTGCCACCCATAGATGAACCCCATGCAGGCCTTCTTCCTGCGGGTGAACCAGCACAGCATGCTGAGCATGTCCACGCCCATCGCCAGTATCAGTGTGCAGGAGAACAATGACCATGGCTTCCTCTACATGGTCTACACCTCCCAGGAAACCTTTGGCTTCTGAGTAGTGGGAGAGGGAAGGGGTAGATGGCCCGGGAGAGGGGGGTTGCTATCAGGTTCTGCCCAGGGAGTTCTTGGCTCCTGAAATGAACTGCCTCTGCCTGGGGTCACTAACCACTTCTATTCTGCCCCTGGAGGGATCCTGGGCCAGTCATTGTTAGGGTTGCCCTTTGGGTGCTGGCTGGGATGGGGGATGGTAAGGAATAGCCAGTTCCTATATTTTTATATTGATTTTATTTCCCTGGAAAACCTGTCTAATTGAACCACTTGTCTCCAAAATTTTCATCCTTCATTAGGCTCTGGGGGGTTGATTCTGAAACATGAGTAGTGGATAAATAAGAACGTATAAAATTATAGAACTCATGTACTCTGTATTAGCAATTAAGTTAATCAGGATTATTTTTAATTATAGAGAATATTCACATCTTGTGGATTTTTTTTTTTTTATTTCTCAGAACAAATGAATAATCTGTATGGTCATTTAAATTAATAATCTAAATAGCCGAATGTGTATTAGTAGCAACCGGTAGTCTGGAAATCCATTAAAAATAAATTCTACAATTATAGGTAATATCTTTGGTAATTAGCACAGACTTGATAGCAGGTTAACTAATCATAGAGGGTAAAAAGACAACTAAGGTGTAACATTTATGCTATCAGTGGTGGAGTTTACAAAAATAACCCCGGGTTATCAAAGTATCCTATCATAAAAACTGTTGGCACATTTGGCATATTTTAGGGTCCTCTTCTCTCTATTTCTCTCCAAGCAGTGGCAATCCAGATTTAAAGATTTAAAATTATTTTATGATCTGAATGACTTTGAACTTTTATCATAAGGAACTAATATATATTATGGTAAACTATTATGTTTTACTCGTAGTAATGATAGTTGATAATGCAGAGGTTATTTCATTTTTTTGCCATTTATTTCAAAATTAATTTTAATCAAACTACTTCTCTTTATTAAAAGTACTTTAATGTTAATACTGAAAAACAATTTGATATTTTATATTTTTTGCTTTTCTTAAAGATTATTTTATGAAAAAACTAAAAATATTTTTTAAAAGATCATAGGATGGAAAATAATTGGAGTTGGTTGTTGATAAAGTTTATAATTAAAGTTGGTTTAGCTGTCAACAATAATTTTCTAGAGTAATAATAAAAGAGAAATAAAGCCTTGATTTTGTTATACATTTTTTAAAGTTTATAATCAGACTAGTTTATTTAGAGTGGCATGATTCTTTAACATCCAGAAACATTTAACTGAACAAATATTTATAATATAAAATAAAACAGGCTTACAAGAATATTGTATTTTGTTTTGTTTTATCCTCACTGTTGGTGAAAATATAACAGAAACTTGATTTAAATAGTAGCAAAGGAGGAATGCCTGGGTGGCTCAGTGGTTGAGCATCTGTCTTTGGCTCAGGGCATGATCCCGGGGTTTGGGATCAAGTCCCATATTGGGCTCCCTGCAAGGAGCCTGCTTCTCCCTCTACCTATGTCTCTGCCTCTTTCTCTCTGTGTCTGTCATGAATAATTAAATAAAATTAAATAAATAAATAAATAGTAGCAAAGGAGTTACAAGAAGAATTAAAGGAAATTATCCCACCTTCCAAATGTAGCTACTAGCTAAGAAATACAACTTTTCTCCTTGTTTTTATGTGGCACCAGAATGTCACAAAAAGTCCTCTTCATAGTTATCGCTTTTTGACCAGTGCATTTCACTAGAAGCTGCATTTTAGACAAATGGGTTTCCCATTGTTCTTCTGGAATTTGGAAGATCACAAAATAAAGGTTGCTTTTGGAAAAAAGAAAGTAATTTGATCTTGCTTTATAGACTTCTCCTGAGTGTTTTGTTCCAAATTAATGGAACCTTGCAATAAGATTTATAGAATCTAAAGATAGTGGGTGTAGTATCAAATTAATCTATGTGATTTATTACAAATCTTATGATGACCCCTGATCATGCAGGGTCTGAGAGCATGGCCATAATGGTTTATGTGCTACTGCTTGACTCACTGACCTTTCACCCTTGGAGTTTTAAAATCATTTTGTGGAACTCTTGAAGACACCATTAACCCCAACCAGCATTATATTTCTTGCCTTTGGCTTTTATCTTCAGCTGCTTTTTTTTTTTTTTTCAAAGTATTCGCACAAATCATGATGTCTAATGAAAATAGCTTATGAATAAATAGGTTATCAAAGTTTCAACTGAATAAAATATTTTGTAACAAATGTATTAGATTTTAGTTGTTGTTCAATAGGTGTAAAATTATAATTATATAAGATGAGTAAATTCTAGAAATCTGCTGTACAACATAGTACCAACAGTTAACTATAAGTTATTGTGTACTTAAAAAATTTAAGAAGACAGATCTTATGTTAAGTGTTCTTACGACATGTACACACAAACACATACACACAGACATACACATTTCACCCCACCCCCCAAAAATCCAAGGACACAAAGAAATTTTGAAACAATGGATAAGCTTATTATTTGGATTGTGGTAATGGTATCATCAGTGTATATGTTCAAACTCACAAATTATAAACATTAATTATGTACAATCTTTTGTAAACCAATTATATCCAATATAGCTGGGAAAAAAGGAAACAATACTTATAGATGACATGCATTTTTTTTTTTTTTAGATTTTATTTATTTGTTCATGAGAGACACAGAGAGAGAGGCAGAGACCTAGGCAGAGCGAGAAGCAGGCTCCATGCAGGAAGCCTGATGTGGGACTTGATCCCGGGACTCCAAGATCACACTCTGAGCCAAAGGCAGACACTCAACTGCTGAGCCACCCAGGTGTCCCAGGCATGCTACTTTAATTGCCATTTCAGTAAAAAAATAAAAATAAATAAAGGAGAGGAAGAAGGTGAAGGAGAACAAAATAGAGGTCAAAATATTTACTTAGGAGGTATTTACTTCTCATCACAAGAAATAAATGTTCTAAGTATGGTAACATTTAAATAGATTTATGGTGATCCTTTCACAATATATACAAATATTTTATCATTATGCTGTACACCTAAAACCAGTATGTCAATTATACCTCAGTTAAAAAAGAAGAAATTTATGATTTACTGTTATAACAATGAAAATGAATATTCACAGGACTAAAGAAGTTAATGTGAGTCAAAACCCAAGAAATTAGAGCTGTTGAACTAGTTATTTAGCATTGGGTTATTTTAAAAATATATTCAATTAAATTTTTACATATTTCAGTGGTCAAAGATCACCAAGAACATACCATACCTGTAGTTGAACAAATTGGGTTTATTACTTATTGCAGTGGGAGAGAAGGCACATCATGGGAAATAGCAATCCATCAGTAAAAGGGGACTCAAAACAACTTGTTATAGCATTAGGCTTCTGTTAGATTTGGGGGAGGATTTTAAAGAGCAAGGCTTTGCTTTGTATTGGACTTTGCCAGGGAGTAGGGGTGATTCTGATTATCCTAATAAATTACATCTAGAAGGAGGAAAAACTAAACCCAACCAAACATATTTAAGTATTCAATGAGATAATGGATGCAAAATAATTAATTTTTGTACAATATAATTTACTATAATTACAATTATTTGCTTATTATTCTAAGAATGTTGAAAAATACTTATTCATTACATGCTTTTATAACCTGTACTTTTTTGATGTTCTTACATGTCAATAAATGCATGCCATTTACTAATTCTTAATGATTTTATTTTTTTAAGATTTTATTTATTTATTCATGAGAGATACAGAAAGAGAGGCAGAGACATAGGCAGAGGGAGAAGCAGGCTCCCTGTGGGGAGCACGCTGTGGGACTGGATCCCAGGACTCCAGGATCATACCCTGAGCTGAAGGCAGATGCTCAACTGCTGAGGCACCCAGGTGCCCCTCTTAAAGATTTTATATCTCATACTTCATTTTCCTCATATAAGTGTTTCTAGTTTTTACAGGAACAGCAGTATGTGAAACAATAAAAGTGATTTAAATTGTCACTGTATTCTTTCCATAAGATATGGCAAATAATATACCAAAACATATATGTCATTTTAGATATGAAATATAAATTTAGACCCTAAAACATATCTCAGGGAAAGTTTCTGTAAACTGTATATATTGTTCTTCAATGGTGAAAGGATGACTTTAAAGTTAGCTAGTCTTGAAATTTTAGCTTTGCCATTTACTAAGCTTGAAATCTAAAAGCAATTATTTCATTCATTTTCTGACCTCTAACATTAATTTTATTTATATTTTTAAAGGAATATGTGGAATACTTTATGTACCATATACGGTATATGATACATGGACTCTCTTCACGATAGTTTGTCGTTTATAAATACAAACTTTAAAATCAACTATTTCACAAAGGTGGAGTGATATAGGAAAAATGATGGAGGACTGGTTGTGATTTTCTGTTTCTTGGTGTGCAAAGATTACTACTTGGCATGCACAGTGACTATCTTGAATTAAAAGAGGAATATGAAAAAAAATAAAATAAAAGAGGAATATGTTCTAAGTTTCACTCAAAGCCACAGTAAATAAATGGTAGTGCAGCATTTTAGATTTAAGTTGTTTCATGTTTCACCAGAGCAGAGACTAGAAACAGAGTTACAGACAGTGGGGATCCCTGGGTGGCTCAGTGGTTTAGCGCCTGCCTTTGGCCCAAGGCACGATCTTGGAGTTCCGGGATGGAGTCCGTGTCAGGCTCTTGGCATGGAGTCTGCTTCTCCCTCCTCCTGTGTCACTGCCTCTCTCTCTATGTCTATCATAAATAAATCTTTTTTTTTTTTAAAGAGTTACAGAGAGTAATTTGATAGATCTCATAGTGACTTTTAAGCTAAGCAAATCTTATGCATACAACAGCCTGAGATAAGTAATTCAGTATATAGCTTTAAGTGTAATATTAATAACAAATTTTCCTTTCTGATAGATGAGTGGGGAAAGAACAAATAACTGATAAATTAGTTAATTTATTTGTTTTTTTGGCTTTAGATTAAAGTCCAGAATAAACAAAAGGAAATGAACTCAAAGCAATCCTTCTTTCCTCTATTCTTTACTTTTAGTACTCATTCATTTATTCATGTATGTATTCTACAAATATATTTGAATACATATTATGTAAAAGAACCTGATCTAAGAGTTTTATTGAAACAAAATAGACGGAACTTTCATGGAGCTCACACTTAGTAACCTCAAACCTTATTTGGCAATATTGAAGAAAACAGTTTTATGCCATAGTAACTGACCTCATCTCAAAGAAAAAAATGAATAAAATCGAGAGAAAAATATTGTAAAGATTTAGTTTTCATTTTATCATTTTTTTTTAACTAGCAGTATTTTAAAAGCAATGCATCTTTTCAAATTGACTAGCCTAATGTCTTTGGGCTTTCTCTTTGTTGTCATGAATAGATTTTGTACAGAATAGCAGATATAGGCTAACAAATCAGTTTCATCTATTTATTCTGATTATCAAAAGTTAACATCATTTTAAATACATAAAAGGAGCACATGAATTTGAAAATTCCATAAGGGAGTGCAATGCCATAAAGCACTGTCTTAGATAAGTTCTCCATTTATTATTATTTTATTACTATAACAATCTACTATAACAATCTACTAACTGGTATCCCTGATATTTCCAGTCAATTATTTAGTGAAAATAAATCCAATATCATGATCATGGCAGCTTTTGCATAAGCTTCCTTGAATCTTCTGAATAAATCTAACATTCTCACCCCTTGGCTTGTAATTTTGTTCTCTCACATCATATTTCCAACCAGACTCATCTACATGGGAGGTCTCAGATCAAGTTTTGCTGGGTCATCTTTCTCTGACCCTTCACCCAATATTTGGTCTCACTAAATGCCAATTAGTGCATCTGATCCAGTCGAGATTTCAGCTGGCCCAAGATGTTTTCCTTACTTGCAAGGGGACCCTTCATCAACCCCTCTCCCACAAGCTAGGTTAACTGCTTCATAACCCTCCCATTCCTTCTCTCTCTCTAATACTTGCCAAAGTTAAATGCATTTCTGCTTATGTATCTTTTTCCCTTTAGCCTGTAAGCTATTTGAGATCTATTCATTTTTCCATTGCCTAGAAGGTTCCCTGGAATGTAGTTGATGCAAAACTACATTATACATGCAAATACATGCATTTGTTGAATACATGAATGAATGAAAAATACCGTTTATACACCATTAATGCTCTACAGTTACATGGTCCTTTACTTTAAACCCATAGAGCCAGAATGTTTCAGAATTCAGATTCTTTAGATAGACCATCCATTCAGAAAGTTAATATGGTGCAAGTACCACAGATTATATAACAACTCAATGGATTTGGGAACAATATTAAGTAATGCAGTTAACTTTTTGTAGCAATACATATGAATATTCCTACTAAGTGGAGTAATAAATACTAATAAGTAGCCTCATACCAATGCTATATACCTCATAGCATTGTGATAAATGAATATTTGTAAATAGACACATTCAGTCAAAGTCAGACTTTACTATCAAAAGAGTTTAGGTCAATTTGACTGTCAAACGAGCTTCCAAATTAAAAAAAATAATAATTAATTAATATTTGGTTTCTAGGCCTTTCTGGGTTTCCAAATTGCAGACAAGGCATTACAGGTCTTTGTGAGTACATGAATTTAGCCAAAACCTAGTGATTACTAGGTTTTATGTGTTTTAAATATGTTTATTTTCTAGGTATAAAAATGTGTCTCAAAGCTTCAGATTTTGTATGTTTTGATCACTAACAAGTACATTTTCCCTATGAATTACAAGATTTTATTCTTTTCCTAAGTACCCAATAGTGAATTTGTATTTTCCTTCAAAATTAAAAATGAGTTTTATATATGCAGGAGAAGTATAAAGCTCTTTACATACTAGACAAAAAATACTCTAAAATATATCTTTCATTTATTATCTTATTATATATTCAATAGTTATTTCATTTCAATATCATTCATTTAAGGTCATAGGTCTGTGTAATGTGTGTGTGTGTGTTCTTTTCTTTTATTCTGATGCCAATATTTCAAAACCAAACTCTGAAATTTCTCTTGGAAGAGATTCCAGTTTTCTCTAAGACATGTTACTTTTGTAATTTCCTTTCACTCATTTATTTACTCATTGTATGGAATGAAAAGGTAATTCGTTAAACGCACGAATGCTCCGGACACAGACCATTCACTTAGAGAAGTTCCTCTTGTGGTATATTCACAGTGTAACTCTTAACCAATTTTTTCCATACTTATTAATGATGAATTTAGTCACTGGAACCCTGGTAGTTAACTTATAGAAATGACAGATTTTGTGGGTCTGTGATTTTTGCAGGCTACTTCACTGCTATGGTGACATGGTCTTGAAAATTTTTCATTATAGGTAAAGATATGAAAATTTTTATTAAATAAGAGATTATAGTCCACACTAAGCCTTTTTGAAGAGAGACTGAAGAAAAGGAAATAAGCCGATTCTGCTCTCCCACAATATGTGGTTGCAGACCACCAGTCTAGTTGCTCCGCTGTGTACATGCTTGCAATTTGATATTGTAGTTGAAAAGCAGCCAACTAACAGGGAATTGCAGTAATCAAGTTGTTGGGGAAAAAAATCAATGTACTGAACAGACTTTCAATCTTATTATAAGACCAACACAAGTAAAGACAGGCGATGGTCCTCCTCTGCCAGCAGCAATGTGGATAGGATGAGAGGAAAAAAAGAAAAATGACTTTATAGCTCTAAAGGAAAAGATATCATTCAAAAGGCCACAAAGTGTCTAAATAAATCCTAAAATCGTGAAATTTGCCATTCTGCCAAATGCAAAATGAAATGATAGTTAACTGTAAAGTAATTTAAATGAGTTAACAATTTTTAAAATTATTTGTGTGATTTAGATTATAAGAAATATGATTATAACTGTTGTTACAAAGTTACATAAAACTCAGGAAAGGTAGCATGGTGTACTAATGTTTAAATATAGGTAAGTGTTAATGAGTTACAGTACATGGCTCAGTTACATAAACCTTTGCAAATATGAGTATCCAGAGTAGCTTGGAAATTGCAAATTAAACCAAATCAGATTTGGTATCTTTCTTTCTCTCAGTGGCATACTTTGTGTCTGAGAGGAAAAAGAGAGGAGAAATTAGGCAAGGGAGGGTCAGAAGACAGAGAAGAGAGAAGGGAGAAAAGGAATGAAGAATCATATAGGAACTGGTGCTGACTATTCTCTTGGGGACAGCTAAGGCCTAAATCAATCTGAGGCTGCTCTTGAAATGCAGGCATACGTTTCCAAGCATTATATTAAAATTTCATGATCAATAACGCTGAAAGCTGCAGAACATACAAGCAAAATAAGTGCTGACAATTCACCAGCATCTGAATTTAATAAAATGTCATTTTCCAGCCTCAGCAGTAGTGCCAGGAGGAGATGGCTGTCCTGATTAGAATCTGTCAAACGAATCTCCATTTGTCAGGTAATAATAAACTCAGAATAGTACCTTTTGTTCCAGGTTGTGTTTACTCTACAAAATACAGCAGTCAATTCATATTCTAATATAATTCTACTGTTTTCAACACTGAGTCAACAAATCAAACAAAGACCCTCCCTCCTTGCCCTCTCCCCACCCTGTGGGGAGGAAATCCAATATTATTTACAAACTTTGATTCTATATGTAGATAACGCCTAGACTTGATGATTAGTTCTCTCCGTTAAGCAGGTTTTTGTCCTAAGGTCTCTACATATGTATTCATACACCACTCATCTCAATGTGGTTTTATCATCTTTGGATTCTTACCTATTATTTTTAAGGACATGGAAAATGTTGCCTTCCGTACTCACTGAAAAAGGCAATTGCATTTACTTAAAATATTCTTCATGGAATTAGGCAGTAAAAAGTAAATATTTAGAAAAACCATCAATTTTGGCTTAAAGGAAATTTCCATTCATTTGCAAAATGATTCATAAGGTCAAGTTAGGCCTGAGAAAAGCATGGTGATCTAGGAGATACCACATTTGAGTGGCCAGAAATATGATTTATACTCTCCTCTTTGTTATTGAATAAATAGCTTAAGAAAGACTGAAAAACTTGGTGGGTTCTACAAAAATTTTTTTTTCACAAAATACTATATTTTATTTGGTATTACATATTTTTAAATATCACTATAATCTTATAATTACTATTAGCACAGGGTATTTGCATAGTCATGAGAGATATTCTTAACTGCTGAGAGTTTCCTTTAAGTTGGTATACATACTCACCACCGTGAATGTGATTATTTTTCTATCAAAGTATTTCTTCAGGGACTGATTTAGTTATTTATTTACTTCATTCAGCTAATCTATATGCATTGATAAGTTAAGTATCAGACTCTATGCTCAGTACCTGAAGGGTGTCTTGCATTGACTGCTGCTGAAAGTTTCTGGACATTTGTTCTTTCATTTGACCTATATTCTGAACCAACTCATTCTTGTATTATCTGTTCCACCATGGTTAGAGCTCTGTCTAGGAAATAAATTTCTGAATTTGTGAGAGTGTATAACTGAGATTGTTTAGAATAGATTCGAACAGGTGGTGGAAGATTAGAAAGAGAGCTTTCAACTCTGAAAGCTGTGATTTTATGTAAAGAAAACTTTAAGTAATCATTTTTTTAATTAAAATATGGAGTTGGCTTAGTGTGATTTGTTTTTAGCCTGTAGTATACATATTTTAACTGTGAGTTCACCTGCAGGATAAAATGAAGTGTTGTAGTTTCTCAAAAAAAGTTATGAAAAAGTGATATTTGGATGGGCTCTGAATATGTGAATCATAATGATGTGTTGCATGGAAAATTTACTTAGAAAAGTGAAAGGAGACAGAAGTGTTCTTTAATTAATGAGGATAATGAAAACAGAAAATTATGTCATTAAAAATAAACTCCAGTTCCACCTGTTTTCTTTCTTTTACCAGAATATGCTCTATTATATTCAAGATGGTTTCAGATAAGGCATTTTGACTTTTCTCTTATGGAATATAACCAAGTCATAATCAACCAATTGTAACATAATAAACCATATGAGAAATGGTAAACCATATTTTTATTTTATCAGAGACGTGCTTGATTTTATGTTACTTGAAGAAAGTCTTAGTATAGATATACTCATATTTTGATAGGTCGACTAGCATATTGAAATTTCTTGGTTGCTACTTGTTTTTGCAACACATGTGATATGCAATAAACCACTATCTACCTTTCCCCTACAGTCTTGTTGGTACTATAAATAGTAAGCAACATGGTATAGGTATAGGATGGATAGGATTGAAATATTAATTATAAAAATTCATCTTGCTATCTATTACTTTCCGTAGTACTTATGACAGATGAAATGAAAACTAAGTTAATAACCATAAATCCATCATTTATCATCCTTCCTTTTCACAAATGTGCATATTTACAGCCTCTTTCAGCAGCAGTGGCCGCCATTAGTGACTAAAAAATTAAATAATAATAATGTTCTTCAATAGTACATTTTTAAAAAGATTTTATTTATTTATTCATGAGAGAGAGAGAGAGAGAGAGAGAGAGGCAGAGACACAGGCAGAGGGAGAAGCAGGCTCCATGCAGGGAGCCTGACGTGGGACTCAATCCCCTGTCTCCAGGAGCACGACCAAGGCCCAAGGCAGGCGCTACACCACTGAGCCACCCAGGAATCCCTTCAATAGTACTTATTAGAGATTATTCACTAAAAATTTATTGACTAAAAAGATGGAAGACTTTCTCCTTGAATGGAAATTTTACCATTTCTTTATTTTAAAAATTTACTGGGAATTTGAGTGTTAGGCTAGGAAAAATGCCCTACAATTTATAAACATTAAGATTTTAACAACATAGCTTATTTAGGTGAAGAAGATATAAGCAAACATATATAAAATATAAGTTGCTTATATATTTAAAATACAGTTATAATAAAATGTATTTAAATGGAATAGTTTTTATGGTTGGACAATGAAGGCAAAAGCACAGTATGTACTTTGTCATTTCCATACCGAAAACATTTCTTTCTTGCTCCATTTCTCTTTCTCCTTCTCTTTTCAATCATTGCAAATTTGTGTGGATTTAGTTATTATACATATCCCCTTTGCATTTCTATCATCGCAACATTTGTACATTTCCTGCCATCTCTGGCTTTTATAGTGAGAGCAGCAGTGTTATATAAATAGTGGAATCTGAAAACACAGGTCATGAAATTCATGCAGCATTTTTTAATTCAGAGTAACTTTTCAGTTATAATTGTGTCCCCAAATGTATGTAACTTACTCTTCTGGATTTATAGGAAAGTATACTTCCCTAATTTCCATGGATACCATTTAATTCATAACCCTCCCACAACCTATGAATTAATCTATGTGAAAATTTATTCCTTGTTACTCAGAAGGCTAAGTTTTAAAGTTAATTTATAGTATGCTATCTATTAATAACATAAAAGTTAGGCTTAAGCAGAAATGCACACTATCTTTATAAGACATGTGAGTGTATTTTCATGTTGCCAAGTCATATGAGCAGGTCCTGAAAGAGATACAGATTACTACACAAATGACGAAACATAATTTTGACTTCATGACAGAGTAGTCAGGTATATATGATACTCCTATGGAAATTGTGTCTCAACTTTGTGAGATTTTTTTCTGTACCCATGCTGAGTCATTAAACCCTACTTTCTGACAGAAGGTAAGAGATGATGACAATAATGACACTAATGGGATATAATCACCTACAGCAATATCTATTTCTAGTTTCTATAGGAAATGAGAACTTAATACAGGCCTTTTGTTCATTTCTTCCCTCTATGATCATTATCTTGGAGATATATATCTTATTTCTTTCTCCTTCATCTTCTGGGATATCTGTAAATATTATTGGATCATTCAACGTTTGTGTCCTCTCTTACCTTCCTTTCAGCCAGAGATAATTTATAATATGGGCCATTCATTTACTTTAAGTACTGCTAGTGTATGTTTACCTTTCATAATTTCTTTTTCTTCTTCTTTTTTTTTTCTTGTTTAGTTTTAAGGAAACTAGGCTCTGTGCCCTTGTTTCTAATCTCCTCTCTTTCCCTCATATAGATAATTTCAAAGCAAATGGGCAATCATTGCTTTACTTGGCAGCCTAAAGGAACCAGTAATGATAGGTAGCATATTAGACAAGAATCGTTGATTATGAAAGGACAGTTAAAGTCATATGGTAAGTATTCAGCATTTTAATTTTAGCTTCTACATGTTCATTGCTAGTGTCATAATCAGTATTATATATTTGTGCAGTCACTATTTTACATGGTCAAATTCCAAGCACTATCTCAAAGAAATGACAAAAATATTATTCTAACTGACCACTGACTGCTTAGAAGTGTAAGTTAGACTGGTTTCCAGTCTAGCATACTAGGAGCTTAGAAGGTGTCACTCCATCCTAAAAGTAAAACAAAACAAAACAAAACAAAACAAAACAAAACAAAAAACAAAAAACAAAAAACAAAAACAAACCTGAACATATCAAAAATCAGTAGTGTTTTAATGATCTATCAAGGAAGTGATGTCACAGGGGAAACTGCCGTCCCAATGTTGGAGAGACATACAGACAGATACAGAGAATCACAACTAACAGGAGTAGAAATCTAGGAGCAGAAATCTTCACAAGAACCAGGCCCAGGATAGGAGAATCCGAACTGCAATTGATAACTGCTGGAGGCTTAGTTGGACAGGTTTGAGAGTTAAAACTCTAGGAGGGCTCAGTGATAGGGAAGTTTACTCCACTTTTACGGATTACTTTCAGGAGCCCTGGCATGTTCTCATAGTAAAGATCGAGAGAAAGCTCCTTAGGCTTTTTGCAAGGAGAAGGGAAAAAATAGTTTTTTGAAATATGTCCAGAACATTCCATTCTTATTAATAAGGCCTGCCCTCAGAAGAAACTATTTTCCCAGAGTGTAACCCATGAGAATGTAAATACTAAACTTCAGTTTTTCCTAGCCTTTCTGTGCCATGTAAGGGGAGGGAAAAACTCAGAACCATGGATAAAGGTCACATCCTAGGGATACAGGCTTTACGTAAAAGACTATGACCTAGTCATAGGATTATATAACATTTCCTGTCCCTCACACATTACCACAGTATCACTCAAGTCATATTTACCCTACTTTGCTTTACCCTGTGTATCATAGTCAGCTATGACCAATAAACTAAAAGGTTTACCAAAGAACATGACATATAGATGACATATAGTTTGTAGAGACAGAAAAGTACCAAAACCAGGTTTAGCTATGGTAGAATTACCAGACCAAGAATTTAAAATAATAACGAGTTATATACGATGAGCTCTAATAAAAAAATAGAAATTTATCTAAGAATAAATGGGTAATATAAGCAGAGAAGTGTACATTTTAAGAATCAAAAAGATATCCCAGAAATCAAAATCACTGTAATAGAACTGAAGAGTACTATGGGTTCACTAGTAGACTGGCCACAGCTGAGAAAAGGGTAACTAAGCTTGAAGATATGTCAATAGAAGCTTCCAAAACTGAAAAACAGAAAAAAATAAAGAAAGAAAGAAGAAAAAAATAGAACAAAATCTGCACAAACTGTGGGACAACTACAAAGGGCATAACATAGGTATAATGGGAATACCAGAAGAAGAAGACAAAAAGAGAAAGAAACAAAATATTTGAAATATTAATGACTGAGAATTTCTGCAAATTAATGTCAGACACCAAACCACAGATCCAGGAAACTCATAAAATACAAAGCAGGATAAATGTCAAAGTATCTATATCTAAGCATATAAAACTCAAACTACAAAATATGAAAGAATAAGATAAAGTCTTGAACAAAGCCAGAGGAAAATATCCCTTGGCTATATAGAAGCAAGCATAAGAATGCAGCATACTTACCAAAAGCCATGCAAGCAAGAAGAGTGCAGAAGGCAGTATTTAAAGTGTTGAGAGAAAAAAATCACCCACCTAGAATTTTGTATCCTTTATATTTGCCTCTTTTTAAAGATTTTATTTATTTATTCATGAGAGACACAGAAAGAGAGGCAGAGACACAGGCAGAGGGAGAAGCAGGCTCCATGCGGGGAGCCCGATTTGGGACTCGATCCCAGGACTTGATCCTGGGACTTCAGGATCACACCCTGGGCTGAAGGCAGGCACTAACCACTGAGCCACCCAGGTGTCCCCCATAAATTTGCCTTTAAAAGTGAAGGAGAAATGCTTTCTCAGAGGAATAAAAATTGGAGAATTTGTTTCTAATAGATCTGCATTTCAATGTGAAATGTGAAAAATATTCTTTGTAATGTGAAAAAATATTCTTTAAAGAAAATGATATAGCTCAGAAACTCAGTTCTACATAAAGAGTACTATAGTGGATTAAGTGAACATAAAATGAAGATATGCTGCATGTGGTTTCCAGTTTTATTTTATAAATTACCAATGTTGAGAGAGATTCTGAGGGCAGGAACAGACTTGCAGTATGACGGAGGATCATGCTACAGTTTCTAAGAAAGCAAAAAAACAAATGACATAAGAAGAAATGATTAATTTTATGTGTCAATTGGGTTATGCTACAGTATCTTTTGTTCAAACATTATTCTAGATATTTCTGTGAAGGAATTTTTCAAATGAGATTAATATTTAAATCAATAGATCTGAATAAAGCCAGTTACCCTTCATAATGTGGTTGGAACTCATCTAATAAGTTGAAGACTTAATAAAAAAAGGTGTACTTCCCTGTAAGAACAGGGAATTGTCCCGGGAGACTGACTTCAGACTTAAACTACAACTCTTCCTTGGGGTTGCCAGGTTACCTTGCAGAATTTGGACTTGCCACAATTGTGTGAGCCAAGTTAAAATAAATCTCTATGTATACACACACTCTGGTGGTTCTATTTTTCTGCAGAATTCTGACTAATACACTGAGGCTTCCTCTCGAACAATTTGTCATTATCATCATCACTTTAAGGGTGATTATATGCATATATTCTTAGATTAAGAAAAATAGGATAAATATCCCATAATTTTCCTATAAACACAGAACATTATTTACGAAAAGAGTGAATAGAAGATATGTTATTTTTTCAGCATCTCTGAATGCTAACTTTTAGACATAATTTCCCTGTTATTTTAAAGCTTTTTCCTATTTGCTTTCTAGATATACACATGTAAGATTTACTAATTAAAGAAGTATAATAAAGATTCACCATTCTTTTTTTCAAAAACAAAAAAGCACTCAAATTTAGCTAAAATTGAAATTCCTTCAGCCTAAACGCAACATTTCCAGAAATACCAATTATGAAATTCTTTAGAATACTGACAGATATTCCAGATCTATTCATTTAAAGCAGATAAATTCTTAAAATTTTCTAGATGAATTTAAATTTCAATATCTGGGATCTTAAAAATATGATAATCCCAAATCTTTCCTTAATGAATGAACATATATTTTATCTAAGATTATCCTAGATTTTATGAGACAATAATTAATTGTCATTAATACATTAATTGAAATATCTCATTAAAGTGTTTACTCAATAAATATTTATTTGGATGCAGTACTAAGTAGAAGAAATTCAATAGAAGTTGAGAAAGCAATATCCCTATCTTCACTTAGCTTCTAATGTAAGAGGAAATACAGACAAGAAAGCAGAGGTGATCAGTGATATGAGGGGTAAGTTAAGGGTTCTATGAAACAATGAGAAAAACCTCCATGATCTTAGACAGGAGTTAGTGCCTATTCACATATAGACATATGATTTGATTCAGATAAGCTATAGATAAGAAATAGGAGATGGGGAAGGAGACATTATATTAAGTTGAAATATTAGATAGGCAAAGATTCAAGTATAAGAAAAAAATCACAGCAAGTTTAGATGATCAAATAGTTTAGTAATGCTGGATTATAAAGATAAGGAAGTTGTTAAGATCACTGGTTTTACAGCTTTACAGAACTTTAGGATAACAGACCTGTGTTGTTTAAGCTGCTAAATTTTTGATAATTTGTTACAGCCATAGGATGCTAATACTGTAATTTCAAGGCTAATGCTAATCATTCTTCCATTGTTCTATAGCTAGAAAATGGTGGAACTGATAATTATATTGCAACTTATATCTCTTCTTCTGATAACATAACAAAGAAATGATTCACAGCTCTGTCATTTTAATTCATCTGCATCTCTTTGATATATTAATAGTATACAAATAATTCAGGTGTATGTATTTGAGAGAACATATTTAGGACTAATGTTGGGCATAACAAGAGCATCTTTTTAATTAATTTGAGAAGAAAACATTACACATGTAAGTTCAGGGATATTTGATTATGAATATGGTTAGATAAATGGAATTAAGAGGATCACTTATTTGAAAATTCACCAAAAGATTTCTAAGGATCAAATAGACCTGAATGGCTATATTCTATCAAATAATAGAATTTTCCAAATGAAACAATAGCATCTTTTAAAAACCATAGCCCTGTTATGTACCTTGAGAAAAAGTTGGTTCCTTGCAACGTGTAAAATAGATAAATTTGTGAAGCGTTCCCTTTCCTCCCACCTCTTAGTTGGTGTCTCTTCTCATTTCAGTACTCATTGCAGCCCCAGAAAGGAGATACGTTCACTGTGACAACCCATCTAGTCAGAGTGTTAATGTAGACTTCTTTATTTCCTCCCTACCCATTAAGACTGCTTTTCTCCTTTTCCTTAGAAAGTTGTTCTTTTTCAGGGATTCAAATGATAAAATATTAATTCTTCATCAAAAATGTTGAGAAACTGTTGGAAAATATATTACCAAATTTCAAAGACTGAAAATGTTAATTTTGTGTTGTGTGTCTTATAATACCATAAAGGAATATATTTTTAATAGTGAAAATGTAGGACAGTCCTCCCTCCTCTTAGGGTTTATATTACAAAGATTTTCAAGTCACCTCACACACACACACACACACACACACATATATATGTATATATATATATAACCCATGAAGATAACTGGATTCTTATTTAATGAAATAATTGTTTCTGTTGCAAAAATATTTATAAGGTTCTGCTTTCATATTAAGTGATACTGAAAAAAAAAAGAATGAAAGTTTCAAAGGCAAGCAAGTAAGCAACATCCTCTTCTACCTTATTAGCAGAACGCTGCTCTTGCAAGATGCTTGGTCCTAAGAGTTAAATCTTAATGGAAGTCAAATAGGAAAATTTCACTCAACACTTCCTGGCTTCAACTGCAGCTAAGGTTGGACATACAATGCAGGTCAGGCTAATATGACTAAACAGAAACCCACTCTGGGGAACATTAAGGAACTGGGAAAACATGTGGCTCTGGGAAAAACATTTACTTTCTCAAAAAATATAGATAGATAGATAGATAGATAGATAGATAGATAGATAGATAGATAGATGCCAGTGAATCCTACTTTCCTTCCTGCCTTGAAGACAGAAAATGACAGGATAGGAAGCAGCCATATTATGACCATATAGGAAGGGCCAAAGAATCAGATGTTGGATATGACATAATTCTTTGCAGCCAAATACATTCATAACCAATACAAAGGTGTAATGGCAAATTTGTTATATTCTTCAAAAAGACTAATTAATAAGAAAATCGAATCCTCATAAATCTATCAGGTGAATCAAACTTAGAGAACATAATCCATTTTTAATGTTTGGAAATTAGAAATAGTTTATGAAAAACTTAACTAAGTTTACAGCTCCTATAATTGGAAAAAGAAAGTAGGTGTTGCTTGTTGCCCTATTAACCCCTGGAATTTTGTATTCCTTAATAATTTGAGATTTTTTTATAATGTGAAATTATGGTAAAATCTGATTGATGGTGCAAAAGAAAGCCTTACGTGAAAGAAAAGAGAAAATTGAGAGCGATCACTCACTGTATGCAGATTGTATGCATTAGCCGCTACACATATATTCACCAGCTTATTCAATAAATATTTTTTCATGTCAGATTTGTGCCAGATATCATATTAGGTATCAGGCATAAAAGATGGATATGGCATTAGTGGCATTAGTTCATACCTTCAAGAAGGACTGTGTGAAGAGAGATTATTCAATGCAGAGGGGACATAGAAACCAAAAGAAAAAAAGATAAAACACCATGGGCTAGTGAAGGTACTACAGTCATATAAATCTTTCTAGTGTCTCTCAGTGGGGAGTCTGCTTCTCCCTCTCCTTCTGCCATTTCCCCTGCTTGTGCTCTCTGGCTCTCTCTATCTCTCTGTCAGATAGATAAAATATTTTTTAAAAAACAAGGAAGGTAACCATTTTTAGTAAAAACATAAGCAACAAATATTATAGATTAATCTTTTTTAAAAAACAGAGGGTCAAATACACAAAAACTGAGGGCCAAAAAGTAAGTATTTCTATTTGGATGATTAAAAATAAGAAACTAAGGCTCAGAAAGCAAAAGAAATTAGGATATATGCCCCAAATAGGTCCCAAAACAATGTTATGTTGTGTGTGAAGAGGTATAGGGATTGGCATCTAAGCAAAGAGAGGAAACACAAAATAGAAGGGATGGCATTATTTAGATATCTTCCCCAAAGATTTTTTTTTAAGATTCTATTTATTTATTTATGTGAGACACAAAGAGAAAGAGAGAGAGAGAGAGAGAGAGAGAGAGAGAGGCAGGCACAGGCAGAGGGAGAAGCAGGCTCCATGCAGGGAGCCCGAAGTGGGACTCGATCCCACCGCTCTGGGATCAGGCCCTAAACTGAAGGCAGACACTCAACCGCTGAGCCACCCAGGTATACCAGATTTTTCTGAGAATTATATTGAAACAAGGGAGATAAGCACATAATAGTTATGTTTGTCCGAATAGAACTGTGTGAAAAGAGTGATTATTCGATGCAAAAGGGACATAGAGATCAAAAGAAAAAAAGATGAAAAAACAAAGCAAAAAAACCACGTGGCCTACTGAAGGTACTAGAATCTTGTCTTTCTAGTGTATGATGCATTGAAGAAAAAAAAAAAAGGAAAACAGACGTGTTCACAATGGATTCTGTTCTTTAAACAAACAACAAATGAGCATGAAGTTAGCACTTCTTGCCCTGCAGTGGAAAAAAAAGTATAATTTGCCAACACAAATGACAAAAATGAGCTCTACTTAACAGTCACTATCTTAATATGGTTCAAAGTCAGTTTCATTAAAAATCTAAAAGAGATAATGTATAGGTGATGCGATCTTTGTATCATTAAAACATTGCATAATATACCTAATCATTAATAATGTACTAGAACAACTGACAAAAATGATTGAAGAACATTGTTATAGCAATGAGACTTTTTGAATGTATTTGATGAAAAGTAATGCAAGCATATCAAATAATACTAAAGCTGAATAAATATCAACAACATATGAATTAAGTTGAGGCAAATTGATCTGTCCAGAGCAATAGCTTGACATAAATCTGACTGAAGAAAAATAAATCTTAAAACCATGTCATAATGGTCTACTACTTATAGAACAATCAAAACCATTTCTAATATGGTTGAAAACTTCACGCCACAGTTAGCAGATTGCAGTGGGTTCTTGGATGGTTCTTTACTTCCAAAGTAAGACATTTTAAAGTGATGTTATGTGATGTTCTCACAAAAGTGAGTTAGTGAGACCTCCTTTGTCTTCTGATTAGTGAGAATATTTCTCTGGGATATGTGTGAGCTCAGCATCCAGTCTCTGCTATATTTACTTGGGTCTAGTATCTATTTTTCGCTCCAGCATATTGGAGCACTTGTAATGTTTTTGCTCTCTCTTGTCATTGCAAGTTTAGTAGGAGTTCAAGGACTGCACAGTCTTTAGTGGCAGTAGGAGTTGTATTTCCTACTACTATGACTTTATCTGGATTAAAGGAATAAGAGCTCTAGAACAAGTATTATGTTTTTCAGTTGTAATTCATAAAGGCCCTAATAATAATTTAAATGTTTTCTTACTGTGGCTTTAGGGACTCATTTTCAAAGTTAAACCATGAGAAGAAGTATCTTAACACTTCTATACAATTTTCTGTTATCACTATTATTTTTATTAAATATTGCTTATTGTGCCTCCCTTTTGTTCCTGACCATATGCAGTATGACTTACGTAAAAAGTTAACCTTATCCCTTCAGTAGCTCTATGAGGTAAACAATATTACTGTTACCATTTGGGATTACCAGCTGTTATTTATTTCCAAGAGAAAAAAGTGCTAAGAGTTTTTATAATGTGCTATGTGTCAAAAGTGTCAAATGGTAGAGCAAAAAATGAACCTATTCTGATATGTTGAAATAAAAACAAAAATAACCTACACATTTAAAAAGGTGGGGTAGAGGGCTAGGAGAATGAGGAGGAGGGAATCATGGAATCTTGCAAAATATAAGAATTTTACACTGATTTGTGAAAAATACCCTATTTTTAAAACAAATATTCTAAAATTCTCATGGCTCGCATTACTTGTATTTGATTTCGAGCAGAAATTTGAAATGAAAAAACAATGTTAAGCTGCTTTAGATAAAATCCATCATCTGTAATCTCAAAACATTTTCTGTTAAAATATTTGTGCAAGTAAATAAACTGCTTTAATATTTTTACTTTGATCCTTTTCTAATTTTAAATGGATTTGGGAAAACACTTAAAGCATGTCTGAAAGCTTGCTTAGATGTTTATAAATAGAAATATCGACAATATATACGCTGAATTCTGTAGCCAGATCAACTGGGATCAAACCACATCTCTGTCACTTCTGGTTGTGAGACCTTAAGGCAAGATATTTAACCTTTCTAAAGCCCAGTTTCTTATTTGTAAATTTGGTAGATGTCTATAGAGTCACTGAGACCATTATATGAGTTAACACATGTATCACACACAGAACAGTGTGCGGCATATAGTAAGCCTTCACGTGAGCATTAACTATAATTATATATGCCACAGAGAGCAAGACATGATCTGGAGAATCTAAAATAGAAATGCACTCAGCTTATCCAATGCACAATTGATATTTTATCCTTGACTGCAATATAAACAATTCATGGAGGAGACATGTTCTACAGAAGTGATAAACGAAGTCTTTAAAGCCACTGGAAAACCTAAAGACAGCATTTAACACTATAATATGAAGGCACTTAGTCTAAAACTTGTATATCTTACATAGATAGATAGACAGATAGATGGATAGATAGATAGATAGATAGATAGATAGATAGATAGATATAGATATATATGATTGGATCAAAACAAAACTTCAAGAAATGCATGCCTATCACTTCTAATCTGTCATAGACCACCAAAAGAAGGTACTGGCCTTTTAGAAGCAGGTCTATATCCATCATCACTCAACAGATACTTAATTCCAATTTACTTACTTTCTATCAATGGTTCATGAAAAAGAGTCTTTTACAATATGTTATTCCCTCTTCACTGACTATTTGATAAATGAAGATTGAATACTAATAATAAATTATTAACTTCTAGTATCTCAACTGCTGCTGAATACTTCCAGGCTGTGCTCAGGTCTATATGATTTCTTAATCCTATCTCAGGGGATCATTGAGAACTCCAATGAAATGGAAATTAACCATATTTTGTATCTGAATATACAGTGGTTTCTCCTTAGTGTAACCACGTCAGGAAGAGGTGATTTGTGACCATTAATTAGGTAATTGAATACAAATTAGGCCCTTTGGCCCCAAAGGAAAAAGCTTAATTTCCAGATATTCAATAGCTGTTGGCCATTTGTTGTTCTCGTGGTTTCAGCTAACTTCCCGCAAATTAGCTGTGTTATTATGTGGTAAAACAATCATTCAGACAGAAGAAAGAAATCAACTAATCACTGTCCTTCACAAAATCACAAAACCTTGAAGACTGAACACGTAAAGGAAATAAATTCTTTAAATAGTCAAGATTTATAAATGATCAATTTTTCAAAAATCTGACAGATACTGCATTAGTTTGTATAGTCTAGGCTGAGGTAACCAATAGACACCATAATCTTAGTGGATTGTAATAGAATATCTGTGTTGGGGCATCTGGGTAGCTCAGTCAGTTGAGCATTGACTCCTGATTTTGGCTCAGGTCATGATCTCGGGGTAGTGAGATGGAGCCCTCATCAGGCTCCACGCTCAGCAGGGTGTCTGCTTGAGATTGTCTCCCTTACCCTGTGTCCCTCCCCCTCCTCAAGCTCACCCACTCTTTCTTCAAAATAAATAAAGTCTTTAAAAATTTGTTTTAAGTAATAAAATATCTGTGCAAGTGTACACACCACAGGGCCCTGTTCTATTTCTAAAATCTTTCTGGCATTTGATTTGCAAGACATTTTGCCACCTTTGGCATTGGTTTCCAACATCAGCCTGTCCTTACCTGCATTGTCAAGTCTAAGTTGCCACCATCAGTTTCTAGCTGGAAGAAGAGGAACCAGATAGGATGAGAGTGCATGGAGATTTTTATCTTCTACCATAGAAGTACCACTCGTTACTTCTCAAATGCATTGGCCTAGATTCAATCACAGGGCCACACCCATAATGGAACCTGGAAAATGTAGTTTAACCATGCACCTAGGAAGAAAAGAACATGGCTTTTGATTGAAGTATTAGAAATCATTGCTGGAGAATACTTAGTTGGATATGTCCATTAAGGAAGGAAGAGACTTAAATAGCATATTGATGAAAGGATAAAATAAATTCAAGTAAGAGATTAAAACAAAATGAAACATAATTAGGGGAAGATGCACTCCCTGTCATCACCTGGATGCACTTCTCTTTGGCAGGGTGGGTTTTTATAAGTGTTTCCTTATGTCTGAAACTCCACTGTTTTTCTTCTATCATCAAGCTTGATTAGAGGTGAAATTAGTAAAGGAAGAATAAGTGCTGAGGTTGGCGTAGATGCAGCCCTCTTCACTTTGAAATTCTCCATATGTCAGGCATAAATTCAGCTTAGAACCTCACCTTTATTCTCTGTTCAGTATTCCCTAGGTTAGAAAATAATAAGTATTTAATAAATATACCATGAGTACTGCTGGATACCACAGATTTTTGTAGAAATGTACTGACAGTGAACTCTACTGTAAAGATCAACGGAGACCATACATTTATGGAAGGGGTCAGGAGACTTCTAAGGGTGAAAATAACTTTTATTATAGTTGTCTTGGGAAGACTTTGATACAGGATTGAGGGATAAAATATGAATGTTTTTCTTAGACAAATATGAGGTTAATAGCTGATGCTTGAGAGAGCATTGATCTATTACATGAAGTCAGAGGTCAGTAGCAATGCCAGTCTGAGGCAAAGGATGCAGAGAAACAGCCATTAGCAAGTGGTCTTGTCAGCAGAGAGAAATGAGAGTGGAAGAAGTGAGGGATGCGATTCTGAGTGTTTATGGGAAAATTTCTCCAAAATACAAGGGACACAGGGAAAAGCAAATTTCTAACAACTTGAGAAGACCTGTGTCATGGAAATTTGTGCCATAGGAAACATTTCTCAAGTATTATAACATACAACATAAGGAAATTTAATCAGTAATTGTGGTTATTTTCCAAAACATTCTTACAAATAATACAGCATTGTAGTATATTTTTAAACAAGGTGCAATTTTTGTTTGATATTTTGATCAATTTAATTATTTTAGTTAATTTAATCAGTTGTATATTAATTGACCATTTGGTTAATCTTTATTCCAAGGATTTTTTTTATGGGATTTTTTTTTACAATGTTATACAATACCTCATAGGATCTGTAAGATACAGAAAAATTAACCCTATATGCTTTAGATTCATTTTTAAATAATACTACTTACATATGCTAATTATGAATAAGAATAATAGAAAATATTATCTAGATCTAGTCTCATTAAACATGGACTATATTACCTAACAACAATTCCTTAGTTTTGTATAGGACTCTGCAGCTGAATTTTGTACAGGGCTAAACAGATCTTTGATAACCATAACCTGTTGATTTTTGCAATAACCTGGTATAATTACCAGGTTGGTATTACCATGAAAAATAGCTTCTACATATAAAGAAAACAGCCTACATGGTAAATAACCTGCTTAATGTTAAAAGCAAACATACACACACAGACACACATACATCAAAAACAAATATAAGTAGAGAGCAAAGGATAAGAACACTAACAAATAAGCAAGCTTTCTGATTTGCAGGTCAGCATTCTTTTAATTAAACACTGTTGGAGATACATTATCTGGTGTACCTAAAGTCGATCTAGAGACCCCGGGACACATTACTGCATCCCAGAACTTAATCCTAGGTCAAAACTGAACTCTTTATCTAAACTTTTTAACTTCCAGGGAACCTGGGTGGCTCAGTGGTTGAGCATCTGCCTTTGGCTCAGGTTGTGATCCTGGGATCCTAGGATCGAGTCCCACATCAGGCTCCCTGCCTGGAGCCTGCTTCTCCTCTGCCCTGTGTCTCTGTCTCTCTCTGTGTCTCTCAAGAATAAATAAATAAAATCTTAAAAAAAAAAAAAAACTTTTTAGCTTCCTCCTCTTTTGTATTTCTGTATTAACATTGATCCCATTCATTTAGCTATCTAAAATATGGCATTTTGACATAGCTTTCTGCATTATCCTATCAGCATTAAAGCTATGTAGTTTCTATCTTTCAAAGACTTCTCAAGAGGAAACCATTGCAATATTATTACAGTAGGTGAAAGATAATGACCTAAAGCAACGAGGATAGCAAGGAATTGATGGAGCCGATAGATAGCCTCACTCTCTCCATCACTGTAGTAGGCAAACTAAAAAGAGAGAGAGAGAGGTAGAAAGGAAAGAAAGAACTAAAGAAAGGAAAATGATCAATGTGCCACAAAACAAATAAACAAAAGCAATGCCAAATATAACATGAGTTACCTGAGCCAAACTTGTGTGTAAAACAGGGACTTATACCTCTCGCTGCAAGCATAGGCTGCCTACAGACCTATGCCTGGGGCTATTGGAAGTAGAACTTACAGGCAGAATTTGAGCTAGGCTGCCTTATGATAAAGCAACTGCGTCTGCAATGCTCATATGCTCAAGATCACCACAAGATAGGAGTAATAAACCTTCAATAAAAAAAAATATGAAAACTTATTCTGTACAATCACAATGTGGTGATAGGTAGGAGTGGGCCGGGACAAAAGTTTAAAAATAAACTAAATGAGCTTGCAAACTAAAATCATAATACACATGAGGAGAGATAATCAACAAAATCAATAAGTATTCTTAGACAAAATGAAAATAATGGAACAATCTGAAAATGAGTAAATAAGAATCAATACGCAATTAGTTTCCAGTCACTGTATCTATTATTATTCCTGTATTCTATAATAAAACTTCTGTGAGCTGGATGAGTTTTCAAAACTTTTTTGGGAGTTGGTATATGTTCATATGGGGGCATTATTTGTTTTTGTCACATTAAACATTCTTTTCATTATACATTGAAACATTTCACTTTTTTTTCTCAGCTAAAACTAGCAACTTTCCTTGATATCAACTAAAAAGCTAAATATATGCAATGTCAGGAAATTTATTATTAAATATGCAATTCATCTTATTTGGATAGATTATTGTGGTTGTTGCTGAATTTCCTCAAGGAAAATTACTTTTTAATGATATTAAGTGAAATTGCAATCAGAAATAAATATGTTCAATGCCTACTGCAGCTTGGATTTATAGTGTTAATGTACATGACTAAAGGGATATTGAATAGAGGAAAATACATGTATTTGAATATTCAATAAGCCTAATGTCAAATGATAGCTCTTCAACTTAAGCATGTGACTTTGAAAAAAAATTATTAAAACTTCCTTCATGTCACTTGAAAATGAATTTCCTCATCTGTAAAGTAGATGTAGGATTGCATGAGACAGTGTAGAAAAGGTCCTTTTAAATTGCCTGACATTTCCTAGCTGCTTAATAAATAGTAGTATTTATTATGGATATTTTATTATCTTTGTGGTTATTATCTTACCACCTGCTGAAATATGCATATGACTTTATCCTTGGTTTGGTTTCAACGTTACATGAAATAAATTACCTTCTAAAAAGTATGTTTAATAGCTTGTATTCATGTAAGTACTGACATAATATTAAGAGGTACTCTAGGTAAAGAAGTGGACTTCCTACAATTCAGTTCAGCACTGCTGCTTGAGAAAGAGGTGTGTGTACGTGTGTTGATTTTCTACATATATTGGGCATTGGACTTAAGATGAAGAGCTTACAGTATGCCATCCATATGGTTGCTTTATAAATGCTAGATTTGTTAATAATGAACCAATTTGATGGAATATGTATGCTTTGGACTCAAGTGACATATGGGATTCATTTAACATCTAATAATATCTCATTATAAAGAAAATGATTCACTATTAAGAGACATGTGAAAAATTTGTGACCGCTTCTAAAAATTGGTTATCAACCCTTGAAATTTGTACCTGGAGGTACATTTATATCACTCCAGAAATGTGTACTCCAATTAATAAAATTTTAGGAGGAGTTTTTATTTACTCAAAAACATTTCTAGGGCCTATTCTGTGTAGCAAGCTCTGTACTTGGTAGCAAAATACAGTGGTAATTATAGAGATATAGGCCCTCAGGGAGCTTATAGTCTAGAAGAAAGATGTGTGAATATAAGGGTAATGTATTTCAAAGGAGAAGTTCAGCATGATATGGGACAAGAGTAGGAGAATCTAAATCATATTCTGAAACTTTTTATGTCTTAAAATAGTACTGCTATTTCCATATTGTGTTATCCTTCTATTACATTTCAATGCAATACATATTGAATAGTTTCTTATTCTCAAAATATCCCTGCATAATGGTAGCAAATGAGAAGAGGCTTATTACCCTAGAAGTTGATACTGGTGAAAGTCATTGTTAAGTTGAGGATATATTAATAGATAATACACCATTAGTTGGTTTGTATAATTTGTTTAGTGCATATTTCTTATTGTTTCAAGTTGGCACAATGGATCCATTAGGCATGCCTCTGACAAAAATCTGTATGTAGTAATTTCACAGACAAATGTGTAGTTTGTGTGAATATGGTATCTCTACTATTTTATTTTTATTTTTCTATTTTTTTATTTTTTTAATCTCTACTATTTTAGCTTTACTTATGTTCTTCGTAATGAGTCATAACTTTGCCCCCCCCCCGCCCCCACGTGCCGGCCGTGAGGGGCGGGGTCCAAAAAAATGAGTCATTACTTTAGTTTCCACGTAAGGAGACTGAAATATAGATATTTAATTGTTGTCTGAAATCACTGACTTAAAAGAAGAAAGCTAGTTGATTCCATGTCTTTGAAGATGGGTCAGTTGGCTCATTCTGAAATTCCAAGAGGCTTTTCAAGATTGGTATGGAGTTAGGAAGACCTAGTGAGAATATACAATAGTTCTAGGAGATAAGAATATTTCAGAGAACTTTTAAAAGAAAAGCTTATTCTAGAACTACTTCTAAATCATAGGTTTCCTTGAATGGATCTTATGAGTTATCCAAGCAAATCAAGCCAAAACTTTGGGTAATTGCTAAAAAGTATTTGAAATTCTGCTTTTGGGATCCCTGGATGGCTCCGCGGGTTAGAGCCTGCCTTTGGCCCAGGGTGTGATCCTGGAGTCCAGGGATTGAGTCCCACATCAGGGTCCCTGCATGGAGCCTGCTTCTGCCCTCTCTCTCTCTCTCTCTTTCTCTGTGTGTGTGTGTGTGTGTGTCTCATGAATAAATAAATAAAGTCTTTAAAATAAAAAAAATCTTGAAAAAAAAAGAAATTCTGTTTTCGTTTAGTATTCAATTTGGCACCTTTTTCTTAGCTTAATCACTGAATACAACCTTTAATATTTATCTCTGCTTATTTAAAAAAAGGAACTATTCGCTTAGTACCTTTTATGTATTTGTTCTCTTAGAATTGCCTCATATAATCTTCTGAAAGCTAGCACTTAAAAGAATGTTCATGGTTTGTATGTTAAATGGATTGTTCTAAATCACATTTGATTTAATTAGGGAGCCTGAAAGGTGGTATTTGGAAATGTGGCCTAAAATTAATGTGTTCACATTTGTTTGGACTTCAAATCTTAACTTTTCTTTCTAAGTTCTGTACAAAGACCACCAATAACAACAACAATAAAATACAAAAAAGTATTCTATTTATGATCAGAGATATGCAACATGCAGTGCTTTACAGAATAAGAATTAAAAGAACCAAAATTGCCTCAAATTCTTGTTATTTAATGTGTATCTATTTATATATGTGATAAATATACATTAAATGATTCAAGACTTGAGATTTCTGTTTTAAGAAAGATACATGAAATATGAAAATATACTTTAATAGGAAAAAATGAAGTTTTTTCCCCCCTGTCAGTTCTAAGAGAAATAAAATCCTAAATTACCACCCATATAGACTTTTGAAACTGTATTTGCTATTCTTAACATATTCTGTTCCTATCACAACAAATCCATCCTTGGTTGACTCTTCATTCTTTTAGCAATTAACACAATTTATCAGGTCATGAATATGCAATAAAAATAACCCCTGACAGATTTTTCTCCATTCTGGTTATGAAACCAGGCTTCATTTTTCCATATGGCATTCCAACTACTGGCACAATTGTTTTATTTCACTTGGCATTGACTGCCCTATTACTGTCTTCCATTGCCTTTTCTTGTCAGTGTGTGTCCAAATTAACCATTTCGGCCACTTAAGGCAGAATTATTCAATCATTACATTTTTTTTAAATGACAAGAACTTTAAAGCAATTAGGTGAGTTTTAAGCAAAGAACTGAAATTAAATATAGGCTGCATGACAATCCAATGATATAAATGCAGTATGAAAGTATCATTCCACATTTAATACCTAAAATGTATAAGCCATTTTTATTGCTACAACCTCTATCTTGCATTGTTAACATAAATAGTAGAGCTGAACATAAAGAGCAGGAGAATTAAAAAATAAAGTATGAATTTGGTTTTAGTCCTGTTGAAAGCCAGCTCTCCTACCACTGGTGAGCCACAGAACTCTACTTTATCTCCATTTACTCAGTGTACAATGAGTATGTGATATCTGCTCGTTGTGTATTTACATCAGTGGAGTGATAAGAAACTGAGTGAAACAAATGAAATGTTTCTGACTTCTTAGACATATGGAATAGCAAAAGCCAGAAAAACTGTAATTATTAGTTTGGTATTTTTTGAATAATAACAGACCTCCATGGTGCTATTTCTTTTCATTATATTACAATTGGAGTTTAAAAAAACTAGTGCAACTTTAAAGAACATATAATTTTTCGTGAAATATTAGCCTATTCAGAAGCTCAACTGTTCTAATTTTCTATTCAAGATTTTAAAGTCAGTGAGTTTCTAGGGAGCATTTGCTATCCTGAGATGAACAGACTTTATTTTTTTATTTTATCAAGTTTTTAATATTATTTAATAATCTTAGTAACAAATGACAAAATATGATATGAGCAGTATTTGTAAAAATTATGCTAAAATTAATGATTGTCTAAAAACTCCATATCCATGACATAAATATTGGCACAAAAGAAAAACAAAGATAGATTTTAAAAATAATGTTATAAAAGATTATGGCATAAAATTAAAACTAGATTATCCCTAGTAAAATCATTCTTTTGTAATACCCCATTGAGGTGACAAGATACCCACACTTGTGCACAAATGGCTTCGTATATGTAGATGACATCTGTTCACTGAGCTCTGTAACCAGTGGAGATGTGCAAGCATTATAAAGGAAGTGCATATATTAACTATAAAACAGAACTAACACTAAATCCTAATAATAAACCACTCATACAAGTCACTATTTCTTCTATGGTATTGTAGTATTCCACAGTTCCTGAATCTCCAACTTGCAAGGAACTAAGCATCCATGTTATCATAGTATACTATGAAGTATGCAATATTCAATACTTCACTTTTGATGGTTTCAGGGGATATATAGTCTTCCTAAGTGCTTTCAAATGCCAGGTTTTGTTTATACATTATTCTTTTTTTTTGTCTTTATTTTATTTTTGATGCTACACCAGTGTATATCCTCCTGAGTGAAGATTGGATTTGAAAAGGATAAGAGTAGAAAGGATTATATTTGAAATTAACAATTTGACAACCTTGTATCTCTAAGAAAATGTGGTCATCACGAATGTTCTCTCCTCCCTGCTTGGATAAAAATTGCCTGGGAAACAGTTAAGAATGTGAGATTCACAGTAAGTGCTTATTCTCTGGTTACACCCACTGATGGTCTCTGGTTTCTTAGAATCCAAACTGGAAGCAGCATACCTTATCTAATTTAAATGTTTCTTCCACATTCTCAAATGTAAAATTTCCACTAGCTGAGGCCTAAATTATGTAATTTCCTACTATGACTTAGACTGTCAATAATAATACAAAAAATAAGAAAAACATGGAAATAAAAGAAATATCTTCACCAGTTAAGTAATTGATTCAAGGTTCATCACTTGAGCAAATTCACAAAACCTTTGTTTCCTAATCTGAAATTTTGTATATGGTAGTCTCTACCAGGTTTAGGAATTAGAATCTTCTGTTACTTATTTTTTAATAGTAATATATATTATTAGGGCTTGGCAGCTATCAAGTATTCAAATGAGATTCCATAAAACAAACAAACTGCACAATGATGTAATAAGTCATAAGCACCCAACCCCAATGTGGTTACAATCTTAGAGCAATATATTGGATATCGAACTATATGTCCCCTTGAAGACTGTGACAATGAGGTCTCTTGATACATATATGACAGAAGGTGAGGTGAGAGTTAATTGTAGCAAACTACCAGCATGTCTATCTTAATTCATGAATCTAATTTGAAACTCCAGCATAGCTCCAATAAAGAGAAAAGACCCTATTATCCCATGAAAACATGGATTACATTACAACACGTTTCCTACCAAAGGGGAAATTTTTTCATTACTTAACACTAAAGTGCTGAAACCATTAGTATACCCTTTTAGACTTAAAATAAACATATGTATTATGTGCATGTATCTCCCAATGGAGATCACAAGTGGTGTCACATTGCACTGTAGATCCATTAGTAACATAATGGCATCCAACCACAGGTCTTGCTAATGGTTTAAATTGGAAAGCAGGTCTCTTTCCCCCCTCCCCCACATTTAATTTGAAAAGGGAAGAGAAAGAAATGGAAAGAAGGAAGCAAGGAAGGAAGGGAAGTGAAGGAAGGAAAGTAGAAAAGGTTCTTTCTCTTGTTCTTTTAATTAAATACACAGCCAACTTGAAACTTTCTGATGAGCAATTCAGGATCTGACCCTTCCAGAAAAACTGAATGAATCAGAAGATTCAGTACTTTGAAACAGTTGTGTAACATGCAGGAATTAATAAAGGGCATAGCCCATGTAAACTCACTCAGCCAGATGTTTTTCTCATGAGACAAAGGAGAACTGTAACATTTTAAAATTGGGGCATGTGACCTAATTTGGGATAAATTTCTCAGGACATGCTAAAGCTTGTTTGTGTAAATTATGTACAAAAAAAGCTAATTGGCTCCTCAGTGTGGCTTACAATAATACCATTATAGCAATATTGCTTTAATTACTAGAAAGAAAAGGGGAGTGGAACATTTATAGTTATTAAAGATATGAGCAATTCCATTACCGGAAAAAAAGAAAAAAAATAATCCTATGGTAAGGTTTCAAGTGTTAAAATCACTTATATTATGAATTCTCTATTTTCTTACTATGTTTTAGGGAGATATGAAAAATAACAGAACACTGATTAAAATGTACCTTACATACTGTAACTAAAGCATAGATTTCTCTGACTGCTAATATGGCAGGCAGGATACTTGAAAGAGAAGTTGTTGAGGAGATATCTGGTTCACAGGTATTGTTTTTTAATGTGGAAACCTGAGTTTTTCCAAGAAAACCAGTTGTATTGTTTGTTACTGAATAGTGTCCTAGGGCCACCAAGCTCTGTTAAATCTTTTTTCTTTCTTTCTTTCTTTTTTTTTTTTTTTTTCTTTTTTCTTTTTAAGAGCTCTGCTGAGAATAGTGATTCTGATCATTATTTTCTTAGGAGAATATAGGCATATGTTCACTCATTCTGCCATGTTGCACTTAAGTGATTAAAAATTCATGTTCCAAGTAAAAAGCTGTTAAGTAGCTAATTATTTATTCTGTTTACAAGATATGCCCCAACTGGTTAGGGAAAATGGATGCTGGGGGCTGGAGAAAGCATTAAATATATTTAGGGTGAGAAGGCCAACCTGCCTCCTGGTGGGTATATTACCAAGTGGTACAAATTGAAAGAGTGCCTTTAAGCAAACAAACCACCCATTAAATAAATGGAGTATTCATTTTAGGGAGATGTGGAATATCTTTTTCCTTTTAATAATGCCCCACACAAAATCTATTTGAAATTCGTAGTCAGAGAAGGTCAATCCATTATGTACCCTTAATGAGCTTGTAGAATGTTTAATTTTAAAATAGAATATATATCATAGAAATAGGTTATTCAAAAAAGACGGGTCAGAAAAGAGGAAGTAGACAAAATAGAAAAAATATTATATTTTTTAAAATTCTAAGCCAAAAGTATGCACAGCAAACTGTCAAAGAAAATATCTAGAATGAAATTGCAAATGATCACTAAAAAACAATAACCAGACACATTTTTATAAAGCCTTTAAAATTAGTAAGATGGCTATAAATGGGATACTTGACACAAACAATATAGAGAAAAAAATTATATCCTGTAAAATTAATTCAGTAACACTATCAATTGTCATATTATTCTTCTGATTTGCATAAAGGATATACAAGCGGTGGAAATAATGATAATAAAGTGTGCTGTGGAGTATATATGAATATGTTGTGTAAAGTCTGTCACTGGGTTTTCAAAAAATCTGTTCTGAAAAGTGCCTGAATGGAAATATGAGCTGAAAAGATGACCGCAGAATCTGGAAACACCTAAATGACCATTTTATCCGCTTTCAGTCTTTCTAGAAAATTCTGTTAGAATGTTGAATGTCACTGGACTAAGATTTCTGCACCTATAGTGTTAGATACTTTTAAAATAAATAGGGGATTATAAATAAATAAATAAATAAATAAATAAATAAATAAATATTTAGAATGTTTAGAGAATAGGTCATCCTCATTAATTTAATAAACCCAGTTGATAAACATCACCTAGTTAACAATTTTCATAGAGTTTTATATAACAAAATATACATACATAAGCTATTATAATAAAAACTAATGTTTATTTTGTTTTTGGTAATTCAAAGTATCATTTTAGTCCATAATAAATAGATATTTATTAACAATAAACTACATTATTTTTTCCAGTAAATAAATAATACACAATAGACTTCATCACGATTTTTTTATCTTAACAATTTATGGTTGGCACCTTTTATTATTTCTGATGATTTAATAGATGATCTAATGAACCATAGATAAAGTTATGGCTAAAGAAAAAGAGAAAAAAATTATCCAGATCTGTGACAACTATCTGAATCTTCTGGTCACTGTGCCATTTATAGATTTGTTTATGATTTTTTATTTCCTGACAATGACCAGGTTAATACAACATAAAATGCAATTGTATTAGTTAAAATCATAAGTAAAATGTTCTGGATGTAACATTTTGTTCATCTTGTTTAACATTGTTCTATTCAGATTTTAGTTTTACAGCTTCATAGGAATATTCTTTTTATCCTTTGTCCTTATGTGTGTAGAACTTAGGAAGCAATTATTATAACACTGATTAGATGGTTATCTTCCTTTAATGAACATTTTATCCTGTCATTTTTAAGTTCAGCCTGCCTGTAAAATAATTATTGCTTAACTAATAGATGATATATGAAGCAAATAAAAATATGAAAGTAACATTTCCATTTTTAAAATTCCATGCTATACTAGTTTCACCCTTTGTCACCTAGAATAGTAGTCGGCAAACTACAGTCTCAAGGTCAAACTTACTGCACTATCTGTTTCTGTAGGTAAAGTTTCATTGGAATGTGTTGTACATGGGATTAAAGTGACTGTTAGTGAAAAAGAACTTCCAGACACAAGGCAGTCTACTTAGGGGGATTTCACGCATTCTACCTCTGGCACTTGCTGATGGAAATTGATCTTTTCAACTATAATTTTTGAGTTTTTTCTTAATGGTTGTTCTAGAGATTAGAAAATACATTTTAACATCATACTTTATATCAGATATACTTGTTTGATTCCAGTGAGACATAATATTTTAGGCAGTTATTCATGTATGTACACACACATGTAAGTATGCATATGTATATTTACATATACATGTACTATACATGTATATGGGGGGTAGTCTGTCTATGCTTTGGGCATAATCATATAGAATTTTGTAAATATGCATATAGATGCATAATACATAATTATGTGTACATAATGTGTACATACATAATTTCTATATATACCCATTCATATCCACATACTTCCAGTGCCAGATGCTTTGTGAGATACTTAAATAGAAAGCATATATTTATATATATAATTATGTACATACATATGTATAAATACACAAACATGTATAATTTTTACATGAATATGTCCCAAAGCATCTGGCACTGAAAGTATATGGATAGTAGAGAAAAAATAGAGTTTGAAATTTATAGAGACTGAAGCTAGTGGATGGAAACTTCTTTAATATTCAGATATCCAAAAAGTTTTAAGTGAAGAATTTGTTTTTTTTGTTTTTTTTTTTTAATTTATTTTTTATTGGTGTTCAATTTACTAACATACAGAATAACACCCAGTGCCCGTCACCCATTCACTCCCACCCCCCGCCCTCCTCCCCTTCTACCACCCCTAGTTCGTTTCCCAGAGTTAGCAGTCTTTACGTTCTGTCTCCCTTTCTGATATTAAGTGAAGAATTTGTTCTCATAATAGCATAGTCAAAATGAAAGTTATTTCTTGTCATAAATATACCTGACGATGTAGCATATATAATTGCAAATACCTGACAAACCATTTTATCAACAGTGAATAGTACTAGAAGAAAGATCATTTTATGTCTCCCTTTGAACTTTACAAATTTCCACTTTAAAATTTAAGTTGTACATTAAAGAGTGTGTAATTAAAAAATACAAATATAAAATTGTCAGTTAAAGAAGTAATCAAAGAACACACATTCAAAATATAAAGGAAAGTGTTAAGCAAATATGTCAGGAAGTTAATATAAGTACAATGTATTTTTCTCAATTTTGAGTTGTTGGTTACTTTGTCAGAGTTTTGGAAAGAGAAGCCACCTCTGTAAGGCTGACAAAATAAAGAAATCCCTGCATGGTGAGAAGAGTTATTACTATGCACATCATACAAATAGCATTTTCATTACTAGGGTACTATTTGGGTATTAGTTGGGTAATCCTGTTACCGAAATTGAACAAGTTTACATTCACTTTTTTGGCTGAACCCTTTCCTATAGTTTTCTTTTAACAGCAGATTTCCCTGCAATAAATGAAAAAGAGCTTATCCAAAGGTCAGTGTGAATTATTTCATCAGTTCTTTAATTTTGTTTATTCATTTATTTAGATTATTCCTCTAGGCAGAAAAAATAATAGGACAATCTGAGATCAGCGGGGAAGAAATTGTTGGGGAAGAGTAGAGAGAAAGAATGAGTAGAATGGAGGTATCAACAAAGACAAATTTTACCTGCCTAAATTCATCTTTCAGTTTTAGAATGCTAAACCTCTTGACAATACTTTAAATTTGTAGCCTGGTGAATGGAAAATATTTGGCTTTTCTATGCAAAATAATAGAATGCGTTCTATATTTCTATAGTCCTGTCTAGAGAAGTCAAACAAATTAGTATTCGTAAAAATCCTGTGAATTTAATGAGTTCTTCTCACTTTTACAAATGAAGAATTTGAGGCAAATTAATATTTCACTCAGGTTCTCATAGCAAGCTGGGGGTAGAGCAAGGATAAGAGGTGAAATCTTTCAGTTCTGGTACTCTGGCCGCAATATTGGGCCTGGAGGAGGGGTCCTCACCTCTTAAGGCTTCCCTAAGGCTTAACCTCAGAGACAGCATCGTTGCCACTTTTTTCCCTTTTACTAAAAGAGTACAGATATTCCTCTAAAAATTCCTTATACCAATTATTCCTTACATGATAATAGTACCAAAAGTCTTAGCTTATTTCCTTTAGACTTATTTTTAACTCCAAAATGTAGAAACAGCAGCATAGATGAAAAGTTGATGAGGGTTATTACTTTGGACATGGACTTTTTTAGGGTGAAAACTGCCGAGTATCTAAGCTCTCAGGAGACATAATAAAAATAGACTAAATTATGCTTCAGTATTTTTCCAGACCCTCCAAGTCTGCTCAGGAGAACACTTTGTCCTTTTTAAAAACTTGTATTTTTACCTCACAGTCCCCAATTATTATAGGAAAAATTTTGCTTATTAAGTGAAACTAGAGCATAGAAAATATTACAGTGAAACCTGCAATTTTGATTGAAGAATAATGGAATACACACACACAAACACATGCATTTATATTTTTCTATAGCATATTATCAGGTTGTCAAATACATCAATGTGGTGTATAAACAGAATGCTAATCAAGTTGAATCAGGATATAAGGGAGAATACAAGTAACCTATGAAGCTAATTATTGGATATACATTCCAAAGTAAAACTAAAGGAAATATTCTTATTTTTTCAAAATACTATTCTTGAGAAACTATATTTTATCCGAAGCAATCTTGTCCCACTTAAAAATGATCGTTTTCCTTTCGTTTCAAAATCATGACTCATGCTTTGCCCATCCTCAGTGAGAAAACTTTACATTAATTGTAAACTAATTCATGAATTAGTTTTGGAAGCCATTAAAAAATTATTTAGAGTCAAATTCAATGAATGTTTGCTTATTGAGTAGACTGATATCATTCAGCTCTGAAGGATGTTTATCTAAAGGACTCTGAAGGTGATTTATTAAAGAGCCCATTTCCAATACCAAAATACAACATATTAAGCAAGAACATAATTATTTCATTTAGGCTCTGGCTTTGAAAAGTTGCTGTATTGAAGCAGGATTCTAATACCAGTTTGGCTGAGAAAGAAAACAAATGAAAACTGGTTAATTACTAGCAGATTTATATATAACTGTCTATGACTCTATCATGGGTCTTATTGTTCCAGTAGCTTTTGTTCATACTATATGTTTATTGTGTTCATACTTTAGTCATAACTGGAATTGGAAACATATTTATTTTTCATTTCTGTATTTATTAGTGTAAAACAGAAACTAAAATTTTCATATATCCTCTATACATTTATAGTACACCCACTAAATTTTAGATGCCTCAAAGTAGAGGAAAAATCTAAACAATAATAAGATGTTTTAGTTTTGCCAAAGACCAAAAAACATATTCAGAGTTATGTGTATGCATATAATATATGCAAAATCTAAACAACAGTAAGATGTTTTAGTTTTGCCAAAGACCAAAAAACATATATACAGAGTTATCATATGTATACGCATATTATATATATATATATAAAACATATAATATATATATTTAACTCTAGAAAATTGCTTTAATGGGAGAAATGAACTGAAAGACTATGAGCAGCACTAAGTCAGCAATATACAACAGGGATTTAGGTTATTTTCATCTGATGGCTCAAACCCTAGATTGCAGTCTCTTTTCTTGCTTTGTTTTTGTTTTTGTTTGTTTTTTGTTTTGTTTTGTTTTGTTTGCGCATCAAAAATTTGGAGGCCTCTGAGTGTCTACAATGACATTGGCTATAGATATATGTGATCCCTGATATCTTATGATTTCTCCCCAGCTGGAGAATTTTCTTAATTTGCAGTGATAAATTAAAAGTTTTAAGAAAGTTTAATAATCCCCATGTTAGATATGGTGAAAAGGAATGGTAATGAAAGCAAGTTATGCATATTTCAGATTATCATGAAAATTCCAAGAAACTAATAATTGATTGAAATTACATGGTTTTCTGTCCTCTGGAAAGATTCTTTGCTACCCTGAGATAAGAATCCATGTGTATGCATGCATATGTGTTCGTAAATATGGATGTGGGTGTGTACATTTTGGCTCCTTTTATAAAATAGGTGATTACTTAAGCATTAGTTTGTCTGTGATTTCATGCTCTATAAATATCATTGCAAATAAGAGGTGCATGACTTTAATATTCCAGCTAAATCTCATAGGTCATGACAGAGCCAAGAAACTTTGCAGTTAAAAGTAGATACTCCCCTGGCTTGAGTGTAAAACAGAAGCATATGTTTTATTGCAAATAGAGGGCTGGGAGGTAGAGTAATGAATCCTTTTCAAAAAGATGTATTATTTAAGTGTCTTTCCAGCAGCTTAGCACATGATTGCATGTACTAGGGACATAATAATGATTATTCAATGTGACTATATTTAGACATGCAAAAAATCTATTTAGATCTTCCATATTTCTTCATGAGCCACACAACAAAGCAGTGTTAAAAGAGAAGTCAGGAAATAACTCAATCTTGTAAGCCTCACTTAAAAAATGAATGGTAAGTTTTCAGAGTAATTTTTTTTGGGTTGCTAATGCATGTTGGTCTTACTAATTTATCATCAGACTTTGCCTAGTTGCTTGCACCTTAGAGAAGATTACATCAGGAGATATAGAAGGAGTGGAGTGGAATAAGTCAGGAAAAAAAAATGTCAATTACATGTACTTTGTTTGTTTGTTTGTTTGTTTAACAGAGCCACAATTTCAGGATTGCAACTACACACTAAAATGTTACAGGTTCTCGGTTCCTGAGAAATACCACCTGAATAAAACATTCCACCTACATTTTCTTAGCATCTCTTTCTATTTGGCCCTTTCTTTCTCTAAGTTGTTCTTTTAAATATTGCTGAGTAGGTGAGTCTGCGCATATTCATGCACCAAAGTGAGTCTATGGGAGGGAGGGAAAAGGGGAAGGGGAGACCATGATGTTCTTTACTTTTCTTTCTTAATTAAACATCCATTCTAATGATGTGACTTCAGGATGATATATAGCATTTTCCCTCTACCAACCTACCTACCACTTCTACTCTTCCATCATTTTCTTGAGGAGTCTTAACATTCTCACAGGTAAACTTGTAGGGAAAAGCCACCTCCAGATGAAACCCAATTTCTTAAAATTAAGTGATAAATTAAACTCTTTAACACAGCTTGATTGCCAGTAGGGGTTAACCAACTTTCAACTGAATTAATTAACTAATGCATTTTAGAATAAAAAGACCGTTTTCATCTATGCATTTTCTTTTAATTCCTGGTTATTATCCACCTGGTACTTTAAAGGGGAAAGTAGAAAAAAAGGGAGATAAACCAAAAACATTAAAGTAAAATTACAATCTTGAATTGCTACTAAGGATATTCCACATGTTTCATGTTACAAAATTATAACTCCAATGCATGGGTTTAAGCATTTTGAACTAGTATAGCACTTAGTTAAATTTAGTGAAAATATTTACTTCACCACAATATAGTACTTTTCTGAGCAATGCACTACTATTATTAATGTGATTCATGAATAAAATAATTTAATACACAATTTCTATTTTCAGGGATTTTACAATTTCAGAAAACATGTCCAGCTGAAAGAAAGAAAGAAAGAAAGAAAGAAAGAAAGAAAGAAAGAAAGAAAGAGAAAGAAAGAGAAAGACTTCCATGATATTCATTAACATTAGTTACATTAATATTACATGAAGTCCATGTTACTTTAAGATATACATTATTTATATTGAGGAACAATACATGTAGGAGAAGATGATTGCAGAAGACCTACAGTTCATTGAACACTGAGTAATCACCACTGCCACGCCCATCTTGATCTCTAAAGCATATATTCAGTATTTTTCACTAACACATGATAAATAAATAAGAATAGAATAAAGTTGATTTGATTTCTTAGAATAAATCTGATGCTCAGAAACTTAATTATGTAATTTCTTAGATGATTACAGAATTGAAATTGGACTTATTTTCTGTTTCAACAGAGGCATGGAGATCATTGATATCAAATTACAAAATGTGTTGTGAGGTTATTTTGGAGGACCTGCAAAGCAGTGTTTACCCAAACATTGTATGTATAATTCTATATACAATTAATGAATTTCATCACCTAAATTAAGAATACGGAAGATTTAGGATGACTTATTTTACCCTGGGGACACGCTGTTCTGGGGTATGTTTGTCAGGGTGTTTCACAAAGAGTTAGCATCTTGAATTGTTGGATAGCATAACAAATGTTGACTCTGAGTTGTGTGGGTTTTTACCAGTTAAAATAAAAATAAATAAATATGAGACATACATATGTGTATATGTGGATATTTGAAAAAGGGTTCATTCAGAAAAGCACTCTGGTTATTCTGGGAACAAAAAGGGATTCAGTAAAGAAAATTTTTAAAAATATTTGTTTATTTTACAGAGAGAGCATATGCAGGGGTTGGGGGAGACGGAGAGGAAGAGAGAGAGAGAGAGAGAAGCAGACTCCACACCGAGCATGGGGCCTGATGTGGGGCTTCATGCAGGACTCAATCTCTTGACCCTGAGATGATGACTCTGAGCCAAATCAAGTCAGAGGCTTAACAGACTGAGTCACCCAGGGTCCCCAAGAGAAGTTTTTGTTTATAAATATATAATTGTTCCACACTTTTCTTTTGCATTCTACAGGTGGTCTCTTATGAGAAAAATTAGGGTCTACTTCCTAATATCAGATAAACTAAAATTTACCCCGAAGACTGTAGTGAGAGATGAAGAGGGACACTATATCATACTTAAAGGATCTATCCAACAAGAGGACTTAACAATCCTCAATATATATGCCCCAAATGTGGGAGCTGCCAAATATATCAATCAATTAATAACCAAAGTTAAGACATACTTAGATAATAATACACTTATACTTGGTGACTTCAATCTAGTGGTTTCTACACTCCATAGGTCTTCTAAACACAACATCTCCAAAGAAACAAGAGTTTTAAATGATACACTGGACCAGATGGATTTCACAGGTATCTACAGAACTTCATATCCAAACTCAACTGAATATACATTCTTCTCAAGTGCACATGGAACTTTCTCCAGAATAGACCGGTCACAAATCGGGTCTGAACCGATACCAAAAGATTGGGATCGTCCCCTGCATATTCTCACACATAATGCCTTGAAATTAGAACTAAATCACAACAAGAAGTTTGGAAGGACTTCAAACACGTGGAAGTTAAGGACCATCCTGCTAAAAGATGAAAGGGTCAACCAGGAAATTAAGGAAGAATAAAAAGATTCATGGAAACTAATGAGAATGAAGATACAACCGTTGAAAATCTTTGGGATGCAGCAAAAGCAGTCCTGAGGGGGAAATACATCGCAATACAAGCATCCATCCAAAAACTGGAAAGAACTCAAATACAAAAGCTAACCTTACACCTAAAGGAGCTAGAGAAAAAACAGCAGACAGCTCCTACACCCAGCAGAAGAAGAGAGTTAATAAGGATTCCAGCAGAACTCAATGAAATCGAGACCAGAAGAACTGTGGAACAGATCAACAAAACCAGGAGTTGGTTCTTTAAAAGAATTAATGAGAAAGATAAACCATTAGCCAGCCTTATTAAAAAGAAGAGAGAGAAGATTCAAATTAATAAAATCATGAATGAGAAAGGAGAGATCACTACCAACACCAAGGAAATACAAACGATTTTAAAAACATATTATGAACAGCTATACGCCAATAAATTAGGCAATCTAGAAGAAATGGATGCATTTCTGGAAAGCCACAAACTACCAAAACTGGAACAGGAAGAAATAGAAAATGTGAACAGGCCAATAACCAGGGAGGAAATTGAAGCACTCATCAAAAACCTCCCAAGACACAAAAGTCCAGGGCCAGATGACTTCCCAGGGGAATTCTATCAAACGTTTAAAGAAGAAACCATACCTATTCTACTAAAGCTGTTTGGAAAGATAGAAAGAGATGGAATACTTACAAATTCATTCTATGAGGCCAGCATCACCTTAATTCCAAAACCAGACAAAGGCCCCACCAAAAAGGAGAATTACAGACCAATATCCCTGATGAACATGGATGCAAAAATTCTCAACAAGATACTAGCCAATAAGATCCAACAGTACATTAAGAAAATTATTCACCATGGCCAAGTAGGATTTATCCCCAGGACACAAGGCTCATTCAACACTCGTTAAACAATCAATGTGATTCATCATATCAACAAGAGAAAAACCAAGAAGCATATGATCCTCTTATTAGATGCAGAGAAAGCATTTGACAAAATACAGCATCCATTCCTGATCAAAACTCTTCAGAGTGTAGGGATAGAGGGAACATTCCTCAACATCTTAAAAGCCATCTACGAAAAGCCCACAGCAAATATCATTCTCAATGGGGAAGCACTGGGAGCCTTTCCCCTAAGATCTGGAACAAGACAGGGATGTCCACTCTCACCACTGCTATTCACCATAGTACTGGAAGTCCTAGCCTCAGCAATCAGACAACAAAAAGACATTAAAGGCATTCAAATTGGCAAAGAAGAAAACTCTCCCTCTTCGCCGATGACATGATACTCTACATAGAAAACCCAAAAGCCTCCACCCCAATATTGCTAGAACTCATACAGCAATTTGGCAGCATGGCAGGATACAAAATCAATGCCCAGAAGTCAGTGGCATTTCGATACACTAACAATGAGACTGAAGAAAGAGAAATTAAGGAGTCAATCCCATTTACAATTGCACCCAAAAGCATAAGATACCTAGGAATAAACCTAACCAAAGAGGTAAAGGATCTATACCCTAAAAACTATAGAACACTTCTGAAAGAAATTGAGGAAGACACAAAGAGATGGAAAAATATACCATGCTCATGGATTGGCAGAATTAATATTGTGAAAATGTCAATGTTACCCAGGGCAATATACACCTTTAATGCAATCCCTATCAAAATACCATGGACTTTCTTCAGAGAGTTGGAATAAATTACTTTAAGATTTGTGTGGAATCAGAAAAGACCCCGAATAGCCAGGGGAATTTTAAAAAAGAAAACCATAGCTGGGGGCATCACAATGCCAGATTTCAGGTTGTACTACAAAGCTGTGGTCATCAAGACAGTGTGGTACTGGCACAAAAACAGATACATAGATCAGTGGAACAGAATAGAGAATCCAGAAGTGGACCCTGAACTTTATGGTCAACTAATATTCGATAAAGGAGAAAAAAATATCCACTGGAAGAAAGACAGTCTCTTCAATAAATGGTGCTGGGAAAATTGGACATCCACATGCAGAAGAATGAAACTAGACCACTCCCTTTCACCAGACACAAAGATAAACTCAAAATGGGTGAGAGATCTAAATGTGAGACAAGATTCCATCAAAATCCTAGAGGGGAACACAGGCAACACCCTTTTTGAACTCGGCCACAGTAACTTCTTGCAAGATACATCCATGAAGGCAAAAGAAACAAAAGCAAAAATGAACTATTGGGACTTCATCAAGATAAGAAGCTTTTGCACAGCAAAGGATACAGTCAACAAAACTCAAAGACAACCTACAGAATGGTAGAAGATATTTGCAAATGACCTATCAGATAAAGGGCTAGTTTCCAAGGTCTATAAAGAACTTATTAAACTCAACACCAAAGAAACAAACAATCCAATCATGAAATGGGCAAAAGACATGAAGAGAAATCTCACAGAGGAAGACATAGACATGGCCAACATGCACATGAGAAAATGCTCCGCATCACTGGCCATCAGGGAAATACAAATCAAAACCACAATGAGATCCCACCTCACACCAGTGAGAATGGGGAAAATTAACAAGGCAGGAAACCACAAATGTTGGAGAGGATGCGGAGAAAAGAGAACCCTCTGGCATTGTTGGTGGGAATGTGACCTGGTGCAGCCACTCTGGAAAACTGTGTGGAGGTTCCTCAAAGAGTTAAAAATAGACCTGCCCTACGACCCAGCAATTGCACTGCTGGGGATTTACCCCAAAGATACAGATGCAATGGAACTCTGGGACACCTGCACCCCGATGTTTCTAGCAGCAATGGCCACAATAGCCAAACTGTGGAAGGAGCCTCGGTGTCCATCGAAAGATGATGGATAAAGAAGATGTGGTTTATGTATACAATGGAATATTCCTCAGCCATTAGAAATGACAAATACCCACCATTTGCTTCAACGTGGATGGAACTGGAGGGTATTATGCTGAGTGAAATAAGTCAATCGGAGAAGGACAAACATTATATGGTCTCATTCATTTGGGGAATATAAATAATAGTGAAAGGGAATAGAAGGGAAGGGAGAAGAAATGTGTGGGAAATATCAGAAAGGGAGACAGAACGTAAAGACTGCTAACTCTGGGAAATGAACTAGGGGTGGTGGAAGGGGAGGAGGGCGGGGGGTGGGGGGGAATGGGTGATGGGCACGGAGGGGGATACTTGACGGGATGAGCACTGGGTATTATTCTGTATGTGGCAAATTGAACACCAACAAAAAAATAAATTTATTATTAAAAAAAGAAAAATTAGGCTCTAGACAAACATATAACACAAAATGTTTTCCTTACTTTCAGATGACTGTGCTTGGATTAGAATGAAAATTTACTGGAAGAAATAAAATCATATGCATGTATGTGTTCAATGAGTACATGTCTCCCAACATTTCATTAACAGCTTCAGGTCATTGTTTAGCATCACTAAAGGATAGCCTCCTTGAGAAGGAGAAGACTAGAAACAAATTTTGTGATATTGCCCTGTTATAGGCATAAGTTAACTCTATACTTCAAAAAAAAAGTTATCTGTGCCCACAATACTTCATATGATTAACATAAAGACATTGTGATAAATGACAACTGCTTTATCAGGTCTCTTAAACCATCTGTCTGTATCTATTCAGGAAAATAAACTTTTCAATAGCTTAGAATTGTAAACCACTATTTATAAAAACAAATTTCACATGTCAATTAATTCACTATTATTTTAGATATTGCTAGTAAAGTAATAATAATATTTTACTTTTGGTTTATAGTATGATCAGGTCTGCAAATACTCAGCTATATTCTTCCAATTACCCTCTCATATTTTAAGTTTTCCACATGGTCAGTAAAAGAGAGAGAAAGAGAGATAATGAATTAAATGAATAATTGTTGGATAAGTTTCTTCCATTTCAGATCTTTCTAAAAAACCTGGGGTTGAATCACAGGGCTTAGGTTTAAACCTCCCCCACTCCTATGTGAATTGGTGTTTTACCCACTTCTTCCCAGCAAAATAGAGACAGAAGTAAAATAAGGGGAAATCCTAGACCTAAGAGAAGTATTGATGCCAATTACCCATGGACTTTTGGAAGAGAATGAAAAGAGAAATAGAGAAATTATGTAAATTGTGTTTTTGCCTTTTATGGCATGATGATGTGACCCTTTGGGTCTCTCTGGACAAATCAATACTAGAGATTCTAAGAAAGCACATTAGGGGATACCTGGGTGGCTTAGTGGTTGAACATCTGTCTTTGGCTCAGGTCATGATCCCAGGGTCCTGGGATCGAGTCCCTCATTGGGTTCCCCACTGGGAGCCTGCTTCTTCCTCCGTCTGTGTCTCTACCTCTCTCTCTCTGTCTTTCATGAATAAATAAATAAAATATTTAAAAATAAAAATAAAGCAGGGGATCCCTGGGTGGCTTAGCAGTTCAGCACCTGCCTTTGGCCCAGGGTGTCATCCTGGAGTCCTGGGATCAAGTCCTGCATCAGGCTCCCTGCGTGGATTCTGCTCAGTCGGCCTGTGTCTCTGCTTCTCTCTCTCTCTCTCTCTCTCTCTCTCTCTCTCTCTCTCTGTGTCTCATTAATAAATAAAACCATTAAAAAATAAAAATAAAAACAAAGCAGATTAATATGTTTGTGAAAAAGGGAGGAAAAACATCATTCTCCTGCAATAGTCAAATGGCAAATAAACACAGCTAACTTCTGATTCATCCATGATATAAATTTAGCACCATTTTAGCTCTGAAAAAGTGTGCTTTTCACAATTCCATGATGATGGTTAACCCCAGAACACTCTATGCCAGTAAACTGATATTCCTTGAGGAATTTAATAACCTATATAAGAATTATTTCTTTTGTTCAGTAGTCTGAACAACATATATTTTATCTAGTAATGCTGTTCTTGTCTATACTTTGGCCTTGGATTCATGCAAAATCCTCATGTGTTGTTATAACCCTGTCTAAAGTTTGAATATATAAAAGATTGCAGTCTTTCCTTACCAAAATAGAAAACCCTTTACATAAATCATCTTCATAAGATGAATGTTTTATTGTTAGTAGATACTGTTCCTTAAAATGGCATGATTATTTTTCTTTCGAATATGGAAACACTAGTATAAAATAAAAATATAAAATACTCAGCCTGAAACCATATGTTTAGGTCACAATAAACTCTGTGAGTCTCAAAACTTTTCAATTACTCTAAAAAAAACTCATGGTCTTTCACACTGCTTGTTCATTGGAGCTGTTTTTAGATTAGCCAAACACACTAGAAAAATATAATAGAAGCTTACAGTAATTGATAACAATAGAAAATTAATAAAATAGTGTAATTTGTCTCTAATTCATAAACAGAATTATAGAATCATTGAAAAGGTGCACAAAATGTTAATAATTTTGGAAATGCTTACATCTTCATACTAAGTGAAAAGTTTCAATATCAAATTATATATATGAAATATTCTGTCCTCAAAAGAAGGAAATTTACTAAAAGTCAGGTAATTGTGGCCACTGAGTGGGATTCTTTGGAAGGGTTTAATTTCTTTCATATATTTTTCTGCATTTTGTAATGTTCTTTTTACTCATTTAATCAGTGCTTTCAGAACTGCTTATTTTAAGCATATTTTAAAGCAATTTAGCTGTAGGTTTTCATAAAAATTTACAAGTTAAATGATTAAGCACTTATCATTTAAAGAGGTTGTACTGTGTAACATTCTAATAATTTTATCAAATTAAACTCCCTATTAACAGAGAAGGGTGAAAGTGCAAAAACTTTGAAAGGACAATTTAAATATCTGCAAAATTCTGTACTGTGTTCTGACATTTATTCCAGTCTTCCATTTTGATTAAGCACGCTTTTTCTCAGCTTTTCAACTAAGTTAACAAGAGTTGAAGAAGCACAGTATATAGCCTTTTTTAAAATTTACACTTAATATATAGATTTGTCAGGTGTAGAATTGTATGTACTTTAACTCTCTCTTATTAACCATCCTGCAATCCAGACACCTAGGAATTAGTTTTGCTTAATAACCTACTGACATCTACGGTAAAATTCACAGTCACTGCATTTGCATGTCAAAATCTATTAAAACACGTGAACAAAGAATTTACTCTACAAAGCTTAATTAAACAAGTAAATTTTCACCTAGCTTATTTCATAGGCATGACTGTATCTAAAAGGTGATAAAAGAGTTTCCATTTAAAAAACTGTCATTCAACTCATCCCCAGTACATATTGCATTAGATCATTTTCCTGTGGTTTGCAGCTATACCATGAAATTTATACTTATGAAAGAGAGTCCATATTTATCTAGCACAGTCCACATATATTTGGTTCTAAATTCATGGTAAACTGAAACCCATCAATAACTATAAAAGACATCATTTTACCAGGTACTAAGCAAAACATACATGAACACACACGGCTTTGTTTCTTTTTAAAGAGTAAATGATTTTTTAAAATCTGTACAGACTCATGATTCAGTTTTCTGTTTAAAAAAGTACATATGAAAAAAAAAAGTACATATGTTCTGGTTCTTTGGACTATAAAGACCAAAAAGGAATGACAACTGAGTCACAGTGAATGTCACTAGTGTCCAGATTACTGCCTCTAAATATCATCTTCCATTAGAAGGAACTGGGATATTTCTTTTTTGTTTTGTTTTCATTTTTTAATTGAAGTTTGACTTGCCAGCATATAGTATAACATCCAGTGCTCATCCCATCAAGTTGTGACTGGTGTAAGAGAATGGTCTTGTTTCATTCTTCTGCACGTGGCTGTCCAATTTTCCCAGCACCCACTGCTGTCCTTTATGGAAGAGACTGTCCTTTTTCCAGTGGATAGTCTTTCCTGCTTTGTCAAATAGTAGTTGACCATAGAGTTGAGGGCCCATTGCTGGGTTCTCTATTCTGTTCCATTGATCAAAGTGTCTATTTTTGTACCAGTACCACACTGTCTTGATGATCACAGCTTTGTAGTACAACCTGAAATCTGGCATTGTGATGCCCCCAGCTATGGTTTTCTTTTTTAAAATTCCCCTGGCTATTCGGGGTTTTTCTGATTCCATACAAATCTAAAGATGATTTGTTCCAACTCTCTGAAGAAAGTCCATGATATGTTGATAGGGATTGCATTGAATGTGTAAATTGCCCTGGGTAACATTGACATTTTCACAATATTAATTCTTCCAATCAATGAGCATGGGATATTTTTCCATCTCTTTGTGTCTTCCTCAATTTCTTTCAGAAGTGTTCTATAGTTTTTAGGGTATAGATCCTTTACCTCTTTGGTTAGGTTTATTCCTAGGTATCTTATGCTTTTGGGTGCAATTGTAAATGGGATTGACTCCTTAATTTCTCTTTCTTCAGTCTCATTGTTAGTGTATAGAAATGCCACTGATTTCTGGGCATTGATTTTGTATCCTGCCACATTGCCGAATTATTGTATGAGTTCTAGCAATCTTGGAGTGGAGGCTTTTGGGTTTTCTATGTACAGTATCATGTCATCTGCAAAGAGGGAGAGTTTGACTTCTTCTTGGCCAATTTGAATGCCTTTTATTTCTTTTTCTTGCCTGATTGCTGAGGCTAGGACTTCTGGTACTATGTAGGATAGCTGTGGTGAGACTGGACATCCCTGTTGTGTTCCTGATCTTAGGGGAAAAGCTCCTGGTGTTTCCCCATTGAGAATGATATTTGCTGTGGGCTTTTCATAGATGGCTTTTAAGATGCTGAGGAATGTTCCCTCTATCTCTACACTCCGAATAGTTTGATCAGGAATGGATGCTGTATTTTGTCAAATGCTTTCTCTGCATCTGTTGAGAGGATCATATGGTTCTTGTTTTTTTCTCTTGTTGATATGATCTATCACGTTGATTGTTTTACAAGTGTTGAACCGCCCTTACATCCTGGGGATAAATCCCTCTTGGTCATGGTGAATAATCTTCTTAACGTACTGTTGTTCCTATCTGCTAGTATCTTGTTGAGAATTTTTGCGTCTGTGTTCATCAGGGATATTGGTCTATAGTTCTCCTCTTTGGCGGGATCTTTGTCTTGTTTTGGAATCATGGTGTTGCTGGCCTAATAAAATGAGTTTGGAAGTATCCTGTCCCTTTCTATCCTTTGGAAAAGCTTTAGTAGAATAGGTATTATTTTTTCTTTAAATGTTTGATAGAATTCCCCTGGGAAGCCATCTGGCCCTGGATTTTGTGTCTTGGGATGTTTTTGATGACTGCTGCAATTTCCTTCGTGGTTATTGGCCTGTTCAGGTTTTCTATTTCTTACGGTTCCAGTTTTGGTAAATTGTGGTTTTCCAGAAATGCATCCATTTCTTCTAAATTGCCTAATTTGTTGGCATATAGCTGCTCATAATAAGTTTTTAAAATTGTTTGTATTTCTTTGGTATTGGTTGCGATCTCTCCTCTTTCATTCATGATTTTATTAATTTGAGTCTTTTTTTTCTTTTTAATAAGGCTGGCTAATGGTTTATCTATCTTATTAATTCTATGAAAGAACCAACTCCTGGTTTTGTTGATCTGTTCCACAGTTCTTTCGGTCTCTATTTCATTGAGTTTTGCTCTAATTTTCATTATCTCTCTTCCATGTGGTGTATGTTTTACTTGCTGTTTTTCTCCAATTCCATTAGGTGCGAGGTTAGTTTGTGTATTTGAGCTTTTCCATATTTTTAGGGAGGCTTGTATTATGATATATTCCCCTCTTAGGACCACTTTTGCTGTATCCCAAAGATTTTGAATGTTTGCATCTTTATTTTCATTGGTCTCCATGAATCTTTTAATTCTTCTCTAATTTCCTGGTTCACCCATTCATCTTTCAGTATGATGCTCTTTAACCACCGCGTGTTTGAGTTTCTTTCAAATTTCTTCTTGTGATTGAGTTCTAGTTTCAAAGAATTGTGATATGAAAATTTGCAGTGGACAATCCCAATCTTTTGGTATTGGTTGAGACCTGATTTGTGACCCAGTATATAGTCTATTCTGGAGAAAGTTGCACGTGCACTTGAGAAGAATGCGTATTCAGTTATTTGGATGGAAAGTTCTGTATAGATCTGTGAAATCTATTTGGTGCAGTGTATCATTTAAGGCCCTTATTTCTTTGGTGCTGTTTTCCTTAGAGGAACTGTCATTTGCAGAAAGTGCCATGTGAAGTCTCCTACTATTAATGTATTATTATCTAGTATCTCTTTACTTTGTTTGTTAATTGATATACTTGGCAGTTCCCACATTAGGGGCATAATTATTCATGACTGTTGGGTCTTCTTGTTGGATAGACCCTTTAAGTATGATATAGTGTCTCTCATCATCTCTTACTACAGTCTTTGGGATAAACTTTAATTTACCTTATATGAGGATTGCTACCCCAGCTTTCTTTTGAGGACCATATTCATGGTAAGTGGTTCTGCACTCTTTCATTTTCAGGTGGTAGGTGTCCTTAGGTCTAAAATGAGTCTCTCATAGAGAGCAAATAGATAGGTCTTCCTTTTTTATCCAGTCCGATATCCTGCGTCTTTTGATGGGATCATTTAGCCCATTCACATTCAGAGTAACTATTGAAAGATATGAATTTAGTGTCACCGTATTATGTATTCAATCCCTCTTCTTCTGGATTATTTCTTTTGGCTTCCTCTTTCTTTTACAGGGTCCCCCTTAATATTTCTTGCAGAGCTGGTTTGGTGGTTACATATTCTTTCCATTTCTGCCTATCTTGGAAGCTCTTTATCCTTCCTTCTACTCTGAATGACAGCCTTGCTGGATAGAGTATTCTTGGCTGCCTGTTCCTTTTATTTAGTTCCTGAATATATCCTGCCAGCCCTTTCTGGCCTGCCAGGTCTCTGTGGAGAAATCTGCCACTAATCTCTTGTCTCTTGCTGCTTTAGGATTTTCTTTTCATCTTTGGAATTTACAAGTTTCAGTATTAAATGTTGAGGTGTTGAATGTTTTTTGTTGACTTTTAGGGGGGTTCCTCTCTATCTCTTGGATCTGAATGCCTGTTTCCCTCCCCAAATTTGGAAAGTTCTCAGCTATGTTTTGTTCAAATATATTTTGTAGCCCTCACTGGAACCTCAATTATACGTGGATTCTTTCTTCTCAGCTCTCATTTATTTCCCTAAACCTTTCCTCATGATATCCTGTTTCTTTTTTCCTCAGCTTCCTTCCTTACCATCAACTTGTCTTCTATGTCACTCACTCTTTCTTCCACCTCATTAACCCTAGCAGTTAGGACATCTAGTTTGGATTGTATCTCATTTATTTTTAATTTCAGCCTGATTAGATCTAAATTCTGCAGTCATGAAGTCTCTAGAGTCCTGCATGCTTTTTTTCCAGAGCCAGCAGTAGCTTTATAATTGTGCTTCTGAATTGGCTTTCTGACATCGAATTGAAATCTATATTCTGTAACTCTGTGGCAGAGAGTACTGTTTCTGATTCTTTTTTGGTGAGTTCTTCTTTATAGTCATTTTGCTTAGTGCAGAGTAGCTGTATGAGCGGGCTGAGTCAAGAATATCAACCACGACCTAAGTAAATTTCACCCTACATGATTCTGATGAGGTCTGAGGCCAGAAAATGAAAGAGATGATCAGAACAAAATTAAAAAAAAAAAAGGATCATTAAAGTGAAAAGCAAACTTTAAAACAAAGTAGTAAAAATTAAAAGCCAAAAATCCCAAAGTAGTAAAAAATAAAAGCAAAGAAGAAAAAAGAAAAAGAAAAAAAAAAAAGTAGAGAGGAAAAAGGGAAAAAAAGAAAAAAGGGGAAGGAGGCTAGGAGATAGTAGTGGTGAAGAAGTTGTAGTGGAGGGGGAATGTAGTCTACCTGAGAGGTCCTAGAGGATGATCCCCTTGGTTCTGAGTATACTAAGTTCTGTATGTTAGAAGATGCTCAGTCCCAAATTTATATAAACCAGAAATACTTGTAGAGGGCCCCAATATTGACCATCAAAACATAAATGAGATAAAAGAGGTGGGCAAATGGGAATGAGGAATCTCATGGAATGAACCAGCACGGTACACCACTTGGTTCTGGGGGTATGCTGGTCATGTTTTAGAAGGTATTAACTTCCGTCATTGTAGAACAAAATGGGCAGAGAAAACAAAAAACACAAAACAAAACAAAGTATCTTGTATATCTCCCAAAATTAAGTTGAGTATGTTGAAGGGAATCTAGAAGTAGGAAATATATCTAGGACATGTAATTGTAGAAATATGAAAGTCAAAAAGGAAGAAATTTAAAAGTGAAGAGGTGGCCAAATATTGTAGTTAAGGTGGGAAAAGAAAAAAATGCAAATTTATAGTCTGATATATAAAAACCTGGTGTACTGGAAAAAGGGGGGAGGGAAAGAGGGGCACCCTCTAGTTCTATATATATTGTAAATCCCTCAATTTCCCCTGGAGCTTCCCAGCACTGCCCGGTCCAGAACTTGCTCTTCCCCTGTCCTTCCAGCTGGTCTTCTGGGGCAGGGGCTGCTGTACTGGTTCTCAGGTGTGTGCACCTGGGGGAACTGCCCCCTCCCCCCCACCAGGTGCACGGCTCAGTGGGAGCTGTAGACCCCGTGAGGCCCCTTTTCCCTGGCGGCCCCGCACCCCCAGGCACAGGGTGACCCCAGGAGGGACACCCCCACTGGCGGCGGCCAGGTCCCCAGCCCTGGAGTCAGCTCCCCAGGAACCACCACAGTCTCCCGGTCCGCAGGGGTCTGGGTGCTCCCGGGGCGGGGGGCGCTGCCCTGCACAGCTGGGGGCCCCGGGGCAGGAGCCTCCTCGCTGTCCTGGGCCCTCCCCGCCTCCGCCTGTCCCGGGGGGAGCAGGATCCCGGCCGTGTCCCCAAACCCTTCTCTCTGTAGCATTCCTGCTATTCTCTCTTTAAATCTCAGTGGATTTATAGGTGTTCAGGATGGTTTGAAAGTTATCTAGATGAGTTGGTGGGGGCAGGTGACTTGGGGACCCTGCTCCTCTGCAGTCTTGCCCCACCTTCACACATGACCTTTGAATGGACAGAATTCAACTTGGAAAGGTAGTTAAGGAAATTTAATTCATTGATGTCTTATAACAACTATTATGAGTATTCAGCATAATTAAGCTCCTGTTGCTTGCAGTAACCATGAGATAGCCCACTGAAATTTGAAGTTTAGCCCAGTTTTTGGCTAACACGTACTTTCATGGGCTACTCTGTAATTTATCATTTATTTAATTGATAATAGCTGTGTGCATACCACATCTGTTGGTAGGAGCTGGGGAAGCATTATAAAGCAAAGGAAGGTCCTGCCTTCCTAGTACTTACCATTGGATGGTAGAGATAAGTAAAGATATAGGTAATTTTTTATTTTCTAAGATTTATTTACTTGTTCATGAGAGAGAGAGAGAGAGAGAGAGAGAGAGAGAGGCAGAGTTAGAAGCAGGCTCCTCCCAGGGAGCCTGATGTGGGACTTGATCCCCAGATCTAGGATCAGGCCCTGAGCCAAAGGCAAATCCTCAACTGCTGAGCCACCCATGCCCCAAAGATACAGGTAATTAAAGCAAGTCTCAAACACTGAACTAAATTTAAAGAAAAAGGAACTATATAGGCTTCTTTGTGAACACCTAAGAGATGTTGGCACATACTTGTTGAAGATGGAAAAGCCTTCCTAAGGAAGTGATGTGTACTTTTATTCATAGAGAATATGTAGAATTGCCTAATAGGAATGGGACAATGAAGCAACTTCAAAAATTTCTGTCATAGGAAAGAACATATATTGAGATACAGAAGTATTAAAAATACACGGAATTAAAAATAGAAATGACCAAAATATAGGATATAAGGAAAATAGTAAGAATTGATCCATCATTTTCTAATATCTACTATATTGTATAAAGTTATGCAATATTTGACAATTTAATGTTATAACATCTGCAATGTTGCATCCCAAAACATATCGTTCAACATTTCTTCTGTGTTTGCATTAAATACTTGCCGGATGCTGTGTTACCTCAGTTGCTAATAAAGTGACTGAAGTGCAGGGAAGGTAAGGGCTCATTTTTCACTCTCATAAAAAATTGCACCCTATAGCTGTTAAAAGTGAAATTTGAAACCAGATTATCTGACTAAACTTAGTGTTGTTTCACTAAAATAAAACCAAAAATAAAACACATACACACAAACATACAGATTAAAAACTATGCATATCCAATTTGAATTGGAAACTCAGTATCTTGCCATTAGGTTTAAATTACACAGTTATAACACTAGAATATGCAAAGACATAAGGCCCTTCATTCCTATAACTGAACCAAACTTAACTTTTGAGCTTTCAGTTTCTTGTGGAATCCTAAAACGCATTCTTGCCAATTCAAGGTGTTTAGTCATTTCTAGTTTAAATCACTGTTCCTTGGCTAATGTTGGAGTCCAAGTTTCACAAACTTATCATATGCTTTTCCTTTTCCATGATGGACACCTAACCCCAACAGACAGCCTACTTGCATACCTAATATCTGGAGTAATAGTTCTAGAATTTTAGCACTGCATTGGCCTAGGGGCCACACTGTGGAGTGGAGTCACTCCTATTTGTTATTTGTCCAACTCTGACTCTGCTTGTATTCATGGTTGATGACTAGATTTCTACTATGAGCTCCAGTACTCCTTATCAAGGCTGGATTTTTTTTTTGGTACATTAAAAGATAAATTGAAGCATATTAACAATTCAGGCAAAACCAATTCCAATCAGTCGTTGCCAAACTGGAAGTGGTTAGAAACACTCCTCTCAAAGGAGGGAGGAGAAAGATTATTGCAGAGAAGGTGTGGAAGAAAAGAAAGGAAATTATTTGGCTATAGCCTCAGGCCTAGTTGACTGTTTGTGACTGGTTGTCCTTAGCTTTCAATTTCATAATCTTGATACATTTATAGACAGATTTTGGTTTGCTTATGTAGGCTTTCACAGCCTTTAGAGCCACCTCAGCCTAATGGCCTCTTTAATTAACTTAAAAAGTATGTGGCATCTAGCTATTTTTCCTAAAATTTTCAAAATTTCCCCCACATTTCTTAGAAAGTAGGGTCTCTGTAAAACTGCCTGCAACCCTCTGTGTAGTCATCTCACTCAACCACTGTCCCTGATACCACAAAGGACATGAAACTCTGCTAAAGAGGTGGCTCTTGCCCTCTCCTTCAACTTTGGAAATATGTTACATTTGCCCTGTACTTTGGGATCACCTCAGGTTATCTTTGGTTTCTGCTGTTTCTGATTTACTTTGGGGATAGAATCTGGGGGGATATAGGGACTGGAAGTCCCTAACGGTGAATAAATTTTCTTTTTTACTTTTTCTTTGTTTAAATCCTAGCCTGAAATCCAGAAATGGTTTACATTTCCTCCCTATGTGGAAGTTTAAAAAAAAACAAGGTCTTAAACAATCATGGGCACATCTTCAACCCATGTGTTAACTGTGCTCTAAATTTCCTTCGTGGGATACCAGGTGGCTCAGAGGTTTAGTGCCTACCTTTGTCCCAGGCGTGATCCTGGAGTCCCGGGATCAAGTCCCACATCAGGCTCCCTGCATGGAGCCTGCTTCTCCCTTTGCCTGTGTCTCTGCCTCTCTCTCTGTGTGTGTCTCTCATGAATGAATGAATGAATGAATGAATAAATTTCCTAGGATACATTCTCTTGCTGTTGGAAGCCAAGATTTTTAGATCTCAAAACACCATTTTTCTTTTCTTAAGCACTTAACTCTTAAAATTAAAATGCTAGACTTTGTAGACTATGCATGTGTAAGGCATTTAAAAAATCCATTTATATATTCAAGCAACTTTGTTCTAAGTTGCATCTGACAAGCTTTTCAAAGCAAAAAAAAAAATCACTGAATTATTCAATAAGGACAACAGCAAAAACTTTGGGAATGAAAAAATATTGATTATTAGCTGAAAAAATATCTTTACTCACATACTTTATCGATATTCTTATGATATATTTGCAATGATTTTATCATTATACAGTGTATGAGCTAAATTGTAACACTCAATGGAAATTTAAGTAATCAATTAACTTGTAATTACTAGTCGAGAACATTTGCTAAAATACGTAAATACACAGGCATTTTGTATAACAAATAGTACAATATAGCTAAAAAAAAAAACAATAAAAAAACGGTATTGTCCATAAACCAAAGATTAAGCTGATACATAACATTAGACAAAGCACACTTTTGAAAAATTGCATAATAAAAATAAAGAAGAGAAAATTAGGCCTACATATGACCTACAGAAAAAATTGGTGCTAAATATGGATAGGCAATTTAGGTTAGAGTGAATACATAATGAAATCTAAATTAATTGTCAAAAGAACTGGGAGAAGAAATTGGCTCTGGTTCATTTGCTGATAAATTTCTTATTTTTTTTTCTCTTTTTTTTTTGATCACGATGTCAATTAAAGACTTCGGGATTCTAGGAAAAGCTGAGATGTTCAATTAATAGGCTTCCATTTAAATATTCTTTAATTAATTTAATTTAAAGAATAAATCAATTTCATTTAATAAGTCTATTTTTTCTTTGCCTTTTAATTTTAAAGGTGTTTTCAGATTCAGTATCGTGTGAGTTGGTATCTTACTGGGTTACAGCTAACAGAAATTGGAAGATGTCTGACACAGACCATTACTAGCATGGATTTAGAGGTCTTTTGTTGCCAGAGGCAGTCTCTGCAATTCTCTTAGCCTATCTTTATAAGCTATAACCTCATGGCTATAGGATATTCACTGTTGTTTTAGAAGTCACATTTATATTAAAGGCGGGATAAGGGCAGCTCCAGTGGTGCAGTGGTTTAGCGCCGCCTGTAGCCCGGGGTGTGATCCTGGAGACCCTGGATTGAGTCCCCCATTGGGCTGCCTGCATGGAGCCTGCTTCTCCCTCTGCCTGTGTCTCTGCCCCTCTCTCTTTGAATAAATAAATAATTAAAAAAATAAAAATAAATAAAGGCAGGATAAAACAGGGGAATATCATGCTGTAGGTGATGATAGCTCCCCTAATAATCGGCAAGAGCAAAAATATTGAGACCCCCCCCTTTTTTTCCTAGCAGATTTCTGCTTAAATTTAACACAGTTTAGGACAGTTTTAGATCACATGGCCACTTCTAGTTTCAAATGTGGAGAGAAAAATTGAAAAAGTCAAACTATGATTGACTTAATTCAATTATAATCTACAAATTAGGGACTAGAAACAGTATCAGGGTTCTTCTGTTAAGCCAATGAATAAGGGAAAATAGATATTAAGCTCAAAACAGATTCTACCACAAATTATCATCAAATTCTGACTATAAATTAGAACAAAATTCCTCTCCTGATTATCTAAATCATTGTGTTGTATCCCATATCATGAATGGATACAATATAAAATCACATAATTTCTTTAAGATATTAAATTCAAATGCCAAATTCAAGTGTCATTTACTCAGTCTAGAGGGCCAGTCTTTGTTATCCTTATATGAAAACTTAGAAACTTGGAAGTCTTAAATTGGGCAGTGAGCCACATTTGCCACCAATATTCCACGGCATTTGCAAATGATATCTCATGTAAAAGAGGCTTTCTCTAATTATGGAAACAGTGCCTATTGACCATAGGAAGCATCATAGTCTCTAATGCCTTGTTTGTTACAACAATGGATCCTACAATAGTACCTACAATCTGTTTGTGTGTTGTAGTAAAAGAATATAAAATATTCTGCTATCATCAATCACTGTTGTACCAAAACACAAAAATGACACAAAACAAAAAAACCCGAGTTTCCAGGGCAAATGCTCTAGTCTTTAGCTTTTTAGTTTTTAAACATATATACATTTTCTCAATGCTACCTGAGTTCCTGGACTTAGGGATTTCCATACACAAGTTATGCTCAGAACAAAGTGTTAACCTAAATTCTAGTATTCATTCAAACTTCTTTATCTCTATTGATATACTTACATTTCTTTTAAGTGAAATCTTCCATTTGGCATGAGTCAGGACCAACTCAGTTTTTTGGGTTTTGTTTTCTTTTTGGTTTGTTTTATTTATTTATTATTTTTTTTAAAGAGAGAGAGAGGTGGAGGGGTGAGTGAAGGGGGGGAGAGGGAGAGACAATATTTTTTTTAATTTAATTCAATTAGCCAATATATAGTACATACTTAGTTTCTGATGCAGTGTTCAATAAGTTGTATATAACAGCGACTGTTCATCAGATCCTGTGCCCTACTTAATTCCCATTACCCAGTTATCCCATCCCTCCACCCACATCACCTCCAGCAATCCTCAGTTTGTTTCATATAGTCAAGAGTCTCTCATGGCTCTTCTCCCTCTCTGATAACTTCCCATTCGGTTTCTCCAATCTTACCCTATGATCCTCTGCTCTGTTTCTTATAATCCACATATGAGTGAAACTATATGATAAGTGTCTTTCTCTGATTGAATTATTTATCTCAGCATAATACCCTCCAGTTCCATCCACATTGATGTAAATGGTAAGTATTCATCAGCTCTGATGGCTGAGTAATATTCCATGGTATGTGTATATATATATACATATATATATATATATATATATACACATACCACCTTTTCTTTATCCATTCATCTGTTGATGGACATCTAAGCTCTTTACAGTTTGGCTATTGTGGACATTGCTAGACTTTCCTGCTCTGAATATTGGGATGCAGGTACCCCTTTGAATCAATACATTTGTATCTTTGTGGTAAATACCTAGTAGTGCAATTGCTGGGTATTGGGTAGCTCTATTTTTAACTTCTTGAGGAACCTCCACACCATTTTCCAGAGTGGCAGCACCAGCTTGCATTCCCACCAGCAGTGTAAGAGGGTTCTCCTGTCTTTGCATCCTCACTAGCAATTGTTGTTTCCTGCCTTGTTAACGTTAGGCATTCTGACTGGTATACGGTGGTATTTCATTGTGCTTTTGATTTGTATTTCCCTGATGCCTTGTTATGTGGACTATTTTTTCATGAGTTGGTTGGCCATTTGTATGTCTTCTTTGGAGAAATGTCCGTTCATGTCTTCTGCTCATTTCTTGACTGGATTCTTTGTTCTTTGGGTGTTTAGCTTGATAAGTTCTTTATAGATGTTGGATAGTAGCATTTATCTGATAAGGCATTTGCAAATATCTTCTCCCATCCTATAGGTTGCCTTTTAATTTTCTGGACTGTTCCCTTTGCTGTGCAAAAGCTTTTCATCTTGATGAAGTTCCAATAGTTTATTTTTGCCCTTGTTTCCCTTGCCTTTTGGAGACATGTCTAGAAAGAAGTTGCTGCGTCTGAGGTCACAGGGGTTGCTGCCTGTGCCCTCCTCTAGGGTTTTGATATATTACTGTCTCATAATTAGGTCTTTCAACCAGTTTGAGTCTATTTTTCTGCATGGAGTAAGAAAATGGTCCAGTTTCAGTCTTCTGCATGTAGCTGTCCAATTTGCCCAGCACCATTTATTAAAAAGTCTGCCTTTTTTCTTTGCATATTTTTTCCTGCTTTGTTGAAGATTAATTGACCATAGAGTTAAGGGTAGCATAGTCATTTTAACAATACTTATTCTTCTAATCCATGAGCATACAATGTTTTTCCATCTCTTCGTGTCTTCCTCAATTTCTTTCATAAGTGTTTTGTAGATTTTAGACTACAGATCCTTTACCTCTTTGGTTAGGTTTATTCCTAGGTATCTTATGGTTTTATATGCAATTGTAAATAGGATTGACTCCTTAATTTAGCTTTTCCTTCTTTTTAGTGTGTAGAAATGCAACTGATTTCTGTGCATTGATTTGATATCCTGCCACATTGCTGAATTGCTATATGAGATCTAGCAATTTGGGGGTGGAGTCTTGAGTTTTCCACATAAAGTATCATGTCATCTGTGAAGAGTGAGAGTTTGACTTATTTTTGGCCAATTTGGATGCTTTTATTTCTCGCTATTGTCTGATTGCTGAGGCTAGGACTTCTAGTACTATGTTGAACAGTTGTGATGAAAGTGGGCATCCCTTTTATGTTCCAGACCTTAGGGGAAAAGCTCTCAGTTTTTTCTCATTGGTAATGATACTCACTGTGGGCTTTTCATAGATGGCATTTATGATATTGAGGTACATTCCCTCTATCCCTACAATGTTGAGATTTTTAATCAAGAAAGGATGCGGGGATCCCTGGGTGGCGCAGCGGTTTAGCGCCTGCCTTTGGCCCAGGGCGCGATCCTGGAGACCCGGGATCGAATCCCACGTCGGGCTCCCGGTGCATGGAGCCTGCTTCTCCCTCTGCCTGTGTCTCTGCCTCTCTATCTCTCTGTGACTATCATAAATAAATAAAAAAAAAAAAAAAGGAAGGATGCTGTATTTTGTTAAATGCTTTTTCTGTATCAGTTGAGAGGATCATATGGTTCGTGTCCTTTTATTAATGTAATTTATTACTAATTGATTTGTGAATGTTGAACCACCCTTGCAGTCCAAGAATAAATTTCATATGGTTGTGGTGAGTCATCCTTTTAATATACTGATGCATCCTATCAGCTAGTATCTTGATAAGAATTTTGTCACCCATGCTCTTCATCAGGCATATTGGTCTATACTTCTTTTTGGTGGTTTGGTATGGTTTTGGGATCAAGGTAATACTGGCCTCATAGAAAGAGTTTGGAAGTTTTCCTTCCATTTCTGTTTTTTTGAAATAACTTCAGAAGACTGGGTGTTATTTCTTCTTTAAATGTTTGGTAAAATTTCTCTGGGAAGACATGGTCCTGAACTCTTGTTTGTTGGGAGGTTTTTGATGAATGCTTCAATATCTATGCTGGATATGGGTCTGTTCAATTTTTCTATTTCTTCTTGTGTCAGTTTTAGTAGTTCATATGCCACTAAGAGTGCACCCATTTCTTCCAGACTGCCTAATTTGTTGGCATATAGTTGCTCATAATATATTCTTAAAATTGTTTGTATTTCTTTGGTATTGGTTGTGATCACTTTCAATCATAATTTTATTAATTTAGGTCTTTTCTCTTTTGTTTTTGATAAGTCTGGCTAGGGGGTTGGTTATCAGTCTTATTAATTCTTTCAAAGAACCAGTTTCTAGTTTCATTTATCTATTCTGCTGTTCTCATTTCCATTTCATTGAGTTTTGCTCTAATCTTTGTTATTTCTCTTCTGTTTGCTTTAGGCTTTATTTGCTCTTCTTTCTCCAACTCCTTTAGGTGAAAGGTTAGGTTCTGTATTTGAGTATTTCTAAAGGTTTTGAAGAGTTGTGTCTTCATTTTTATTTGTTTCCATGAATCTTTTTTAATGCTTCTTTAATTTCCTGCTTGATTCATTCATTCTTTAGTAAAGTGTTCTCTAACCTCCAAGTATTTGATTCCTTCCAAATTTTCTCTTGTGATTGAGTTCAAGTATCAAGCATTGTGGTTTGAAAATATTCAGGGAATAATCTCCATCTTTAGTATCAGTTGAGACTTGATTTGTGACCCAGTATAGATTTATTCTGGAGAAGGTTCCATATGCACTTGAGATGAATGTGTATTCTGTTGCTTTAGGATAGAATGTCCTATGTATATCTGTGAAATCCATCTGGTCCAATGTATCATTCAAAGCCCTTATTTCCTTCTTGATCTTTTGCTTAGATAATCTGTCCATTTCTGTAAGTGGGGTGTTGAAGTCCCCACTATTATTGTATTATTATGTGTTTCTTTAATTTGGTTATTAATAAGTTGATATAATTGGCTGCTCCCAAGTTAGGAGCATAAATATTTATAATTGGTAGGTCTTCTTGTTGCATAGATGCTTTGAGTACAATATAATGTCCCTCTTCATCTCTTTCTACAGTGTTTGGTTTAAAACGTAATTTGTCCCATATGAAGATTGTTATCCCAGTTCTCTTTTGAGGTCCATGATCACAATAAATCATTCTCCAAACCCTTTTTCATTCTGGAGGTGTCTTTAGGTCTAAAATGAGTATCTTGTAGATAACATGTGGATAGGTCTTGCTCTTTTATCTAATCTGATACCCTGTGTCTTTTTTTTTTTAAAGATTTTATTTATTTAATCATGTGAGACACAGAGAGAGAGAGGCAGAGGCACAGGCAGAGGAAGAAGCAGGCTCAATGCAGGGAGTCTGATGTGGGACTCGATCCTGGGTCTCCAGGATCACACCCTGGGCTGAAGGCAGCGCTAAACCGCTGAGCCACTCAGGCTGCTCCCCTGTGTTTTTTTTTTTTTTTTTTTTTAAATTCAGGACTGAGCCTGATGTGAGGCTCTATCTCACAACTCTGTGATCATGACCTGAGCTGAAATCAAGAGTCAGAGGCTTAACCAACTAAGCCACACAGGTGTCCCAGAGCCACCTCAGTTTATTAAGTGTAATTTCAAATCTCAAAAGTTGGGGTCTGGGATTTTGATCACATTCTTTTAGAGAGATGTTTATGTTCCTTATGCACATAGATCCACATTCTTCCTAGAACACTATATAACATTAGCATGTATTGTTGAGATGTGATGAATATGTGGGAGTGAATTGACTCTTCAGGTCAAGAGCTGGACCAGAGTTCATATACAGCCCAGGGGGGTGGTATATCCATACTGGTTGTTAAAATATTTCTGCATTTCTCAGTGCTTTCATTATTGTACTTTGAACTTCTGGACCCTTCTGCACCTTTTCCCTCTCAAGCATATAATATGTTACTATCTCTTGTCACAACAAAAGTTCTCCACAATGGAGCTCCACTGCTATAGCTAATGTCAGTTCTTGATTGGTCCTTACTTTTACTATTGTGCTTCTAAAAGATTTTTAATGTTATGCCTGGGTTCATCCCAAGCTCAAAACTATAAAGTTATGCAGTTATATTAGAAAAATGGGGAAAAACTAGTCTTGCAAGATATAACTGAGAGTATTTTTGTTTTGTTTTGTTTTCTATATGATAAAGGAGAGTCTATTTCCAGTTGTCCTTCCAGGTACAAAAATACACCCAGAAATTTTACAATAAATACTGCTATTCTCTAGATTCCCAAATAAGTACCATGTTGTGTTGTTATATATCCCATTGCTGAGATTATACCTATTTATTTTCTCCAAATTATGAGCTATTTATCTAATCCAAGAGCGAAGGATGGCATGCTACTAAATGGCATCTTTTATTTTATTTTTTTAAGATTTCATTTATTTATTTATTCATGAGCAACACAGAGAGAGGCAGAAGCATAGGCAGTGGGAGGAGAAGCAGGCTCCATGTAGGGAGCCCAATGTGGGACTCAATCCTGGGACACTGGGATCACGCTGAGCTGAATGCAGATACTTAACCACTGAGTCACTCAGGCGTCCCAAATAGCATTTATTAAATAATAATTGTTTGTGTATTGGAAAATATGACTAAGTAAATACAAGTATATTTCTTAAATATCACTAAATTTCAAAATTTAAAAAAGTAAAAATCAACATTTATTTATTTCATATAGGCTAACTGGATTATGAACTCTGTATGTTTTAATATTTTTTAAAGATTATTTATTTATTTATTTATTTATTTATTTATTTATTTATTTATTTATTTTAAACACACAGAGAGAGATAGAGAGGCAGAGACACGGGAGGAGGGAGAAGCAGGCTCCATGCCTGGATCCCGACATGAGACTCAATCCGGGGACTCCAGGATCACACCCTGGGCCAAAGGCAGGTGCTAAATCGCTGAGCCACCAAGGGATCCCCTGTATATTTTAATCTTATGAATTCTCTAAAACAAAATCTTCAAATCTACATAGGATTTATTGATTTTTTCTCCTATCCAACCTATAGTATTATTTTAACTATATTTTTCTCTGAGTACTAAACTCAACATAATTATTTTTGCTTAAAATTTAAAAGGTGTTTATAAATTAATCCTCAAGTTCTCCCATTGTTTATTTTCTTCCTAGTGGACCTTGACCTGGTTTATTCCATTGTTAAAATTATACTAGCCGCCCTGTCTATACTACTACATACTATTTGGCCTCAGCAATTACTATCTACACTCAAAACCTAACCTATTTTAAGAGGGGATCTTTCAGAGAAATATACTTCTTTGTGTTAATGTTTAATCACCGTAACAACCATTTCAGGGGTTTGTGTTTAGTAGGATTTTTTAAATAAATGTTAATAAATTATATTTTAATGCTTTCACTTTTTGCTATTTATCATATATTTAGCAAAATAGTAGAAGGTAATTAAATTTGATGCAGTTACCATCAAGTTATAGAAATTCTACAAATCACCACTTACATTTAATTACATTCCAACAGAAACCAAAATTTAAGAATTCATTTGAGACTCTGATTTAATATTAGTGAGTATATATAAATTTGGCATTGGCTCTTATTTCTGTCTTCATTGAAAGAAGTGTTAAATGAGTTGATTTAACAATTTTTAAAATTCACATATTAATTTTCCTCACTGGATATGAAATTCTTCCTTTCATGTTAAATTAAAATTGAATTGAATCTATTAAATGTGGCAACTTTTGTGATTAATATAAAACATTTAATTTATGACTGATCAAAGCTTTAAACACAGATGCAGGTAGAGTAAACTGAATTCATTATTTTTCCTTAAGGATAAAGAAGCATTATGGGTTACAAGGCAAGGAATACTCTCAAGCTAAAGTTATACCAGGAAACAAAATTACCTAATTAATATTGGGGTAAATTAGACTCAAGAAGAGAAAAAACAAAAAAATTATATTCTGTTGAGCATGAATTACAACAGTCTTAGGATAGTGTAAACATATGGTAATATGTGCTGTCTTGTGGCCATTGGCTTTCTGGAACTGCGAACAGGATACCTGCATTCAATAAAATTGGTAGATGGCTAAATTAGGGACACCTATGAAGGACCCCTCATGGGATTGCCTGGGGCCTCTGTTCAACTTCTCCCTCTTTCCAATCCGGTGTACTACTATCTTACTGGAGTTGTTCCTGAGAATATCACCTAATATATCTTGTGCAGCCAAATCTTAGAGTCTATTTCCAAGGGATCCCAGGCTTGGGAGCTGGCAGAAAATTCGTTTCTAGGAAGAATAAAAAATGGAGATGAATTACCTGGAGGCAAGCTAAAATGAAGACTCTTATTGCTCATGGAAGGTAGGGTATCATAGCCACTGACATGGTGCTAGACTACAATTGCTAAATGTACAACAGTGATAATCTAAGATAGAATTACTGTGGAAGAGATTACACTGGAGAGTATATTTCTTAGATTTTGGGAGTTGGGAGATATAATCATGATAAGGCTGTTTCATGCAGAGTAATGAATGGCATTTCTGATTGGTAAAGTCCTAGGAGAAGAAATGGAAAAATCTGATACATAGACATCTGGTAAACAGGCATACATATGAAATTATGGGAAAAGTGTGACCTTTTATAATGCTGTGTCCCCAGAAGGAGAATACATATGTGTAGAACCAAACTGATGGCCCTAGTGATTGCCCTTATTAGCCTTAGTTCCAGTGACTTATTTGGATCTTTGTGTTTTCTGACCTGAAACTCTAATTTCTACAGTACAAGATGTTGCAGTTTTCAGAGGTTGAATACTTGTAGGATTTTGACTAAACATAATCTGTTGCTGCCCCATGATTACTTTGGGCTCTCTGTGCCAAGAACCCTGCAGTAAATTAAAAGTGATGCTACACTGGCAAGGATAATTGATATTGACCATCAGGAGTATATACAGTTGCTCTGATATAATGGGGGCTAGGAAGAAAGTATTTACTACCATATTAACCCTCTGGGGCATCTATTTGATCTTCTTTGTCCAATTTTGTTGGTAAGTGGGCAAGTGTAGAACCAATGATCTAAGAAGGACATGGAGATCAATAAACTCAGACCTCTTAGGTATGCAAATCTGGGGTACCTCACCAGGTAAGTCACCTAGACCAGCGGAGATTTTAGCCAACAGGAAAGGAAATCTAAAACATGTGGTATAGGAAACAAATAATGAATAGACAGAGCCATGAGATCAGCTGTGGGGTTGAGAAAATTTTTGTTCCATTAACCTTCTTATAAATTGTCCAGAAAATAAATCAGGCAGAAACTTGGACAATATATTCCCAGGAAAAGTGAAGTTATTATATTAAGCAAATAGATTATAACTATTCAAGAGGTGGACTGTGTTGGAAGCTACAGATTTGACTCAACCACACCTTCAAGACCAAAGCAGTCAGTACTGCTGGAACTGAGAGCTACAGACAGCTCACAGATGGGGCTCAAAGAATTTCCCACTATCAAAGGTAACAGCTTCCCCACTGTTACAGCCTCTCCAAGGGACAGACCACTTCCAAATATTGGTCCATGTGGCGTACAAAGGCTCAAACTTCTTGACTCCAAATGGGATACTTCTGAAGTGCCATCAGCTAAGGCTTCTGTTATAATTGAATTGCAGTTCATATTCTCCCTCTGCCTAATCTTGCTTCCTCACTCATAAATTGGATGGATAAATAGTAGAATGGTAAATATGAAAGTATACCATTTGATCACAGACTAGTCTTTGTTGAAGATCTGCATACTCTTTAAATCTATCCTTTTCTGAAGATCATTCAGAAAAATTTCCATGTACTCCCAGGGGTATACATGCCACATTTGGAGACTGATACACTTACCTACCATTAAATATTCTTTACATGTGTAATCGCCATTATAAATCATGTTTTGAAAGATAAAATACCAGAATTAGAATTCATCCTGAGAAAAATAATTTCTTTAAGCTCCTTTTAAATATTTTATCAGCTATAACAATTTATTTACTTCCCTATGTCTTTCATTAAATGTCAAACATTTGCATTTTATTCAAGGTTTATGTCAAACTATCATAACACCTGCCCTCTAATAATCAGTAGCTATGCATTTTAAAATGAATATGTGAAGAATCTGTACATGAAAGATATGCATACTACTGAACTAGATGTCATTTGAAATAAATTATCAGTGAAAGACTAAAAAGGTGGTAGGATTCAAGAAGCCTATTTTTATAAACCAAATCCTTTGTTCTTGCTATAGAAGAAAAAATGAGGTTATTTCCAACTCAGGCAACAGTGTGATATTAGGTATGACTGGAATCTCACTAGGCAGATGTGCAGTCACTGTAAATGCTGATAGTGTTCTTGTTTAGTACAAAATGTTTATAATTTCTCATGTAATAAATGACAGCCTGTGACAGATTTCTTCCAAATAAAGGTCAAATTTTGCACTAGCCTGTCATAATTGATCTTTGCACAAAAATAGAAACAGAAAAGTCCCAAGAATTTCTGTGGAAATATCTTTAGAGATTCTCTTTCTCTGCTGCAGAATGTTTTCTACCATATAGGTTAAGAATTTATTTTTTATTTCACATTATGACAGCACATTTTCAAAACAAGTAATATTTATATGTAAATTTTGCAGGGATATAGCATATATTACTTAATGAAGATGTCTAATGTTTCTGGAGAACTAGCATTTAATGAAATTAAGTCATCTGTCTCTGAAAATAAGTCATAGCTATCCTCAGAACTGTAATAAATACTTATAGATCCCGTGGTGCAGTTATTCTCAACTGGGGCCAGGGTCTGGGGCCTGGGGCCTCTATCTCTGGTAGAGGTCAGGGACTCTGCTTAACATCCTACAATGAACAGCAGAGTCCCCCCATAATAAGGAATATCCAGCTCAAGATATCAATAGTATGGTAACTGAGAAGCTCTGATCTAGTGATCTAGCGAGAGGCCTAAAATATTGATTCCCAAGGTATTAGATAATATTCAGATACACTTTTGGAAGAATCATTTGTTTTCAAATGATTCAGAGATGGATTTATAAAAAAATTCTAGAAAAGAGTTTCCTTATATAGCCACTTTAATGACAAAGAATTTGGGTAGTATATAAATTTTCCATAATTGTTTTAGACACAAAAATCTAAATGTAGGATAAATTTATTATTTTAATTATTCAGCTGTTATTTAATTTGGAAAGAAATAAATATAAAAACAAATAATATAAATATAGGTGAATGATCTGACTAGTAGCTAAGAGACTACTTTTTGTTTTGTAAATTCCTCAAATGTATACAGATTTATAAAAACTCATCTGCCCCTATCTATTCAACCTATAAAAAAAAGTATAGGATTCCTGTGACTTAATGGTATTATCAATTCTTTTTCTTTTAAATCTCTATATACTACTATTTTATTTCCTTAATATCTCTTGCTTTGCCAGTTAGGTTTTTAGTGTTTACTTCCTATTACTAAAGGCACACATGTGGATAATTTTAAATACTTCATATTATTTATTATTTATTATTTAGTGTTTACTTCCTTTTACTAAAGGCACGTATGTGGATAATTTTAAATACTTCATATTATTATTTGTTTTCTGTGGACCTACCTATTCTATATTCTTTTCTTGTCTTACTTAATTCAGATTTTTAAAGTGGTTTATAATTTATAAAGCTTTTTTAGCCTATACTAACTTGCTATGTATATTATTTTACTACTATTCTATAGATTAAAACATTTAATTTTTAACTGTTACAGTTTAATGGAAATTGCTACTTTTACTAATACCGCTTGAAACTTGGAACATTTAACTCCATTTACTTCTTCCCACATTTTGAGTTACTGTTCTAAGTTTAAAGCCACAAACACTTCTTACTTTGTATCTCCACTTATTTTATTACTATTCACTTATTTTTATTATTTTCTTATTATTTTTTCTTTGTGCTCTCCTTACTGCACTTCTATGTTTCCATGTAGGGTCATTTTCCTTCAGTCTTCTTCACAAATCACTTTCAAATTCTCTTAGTCCTGATTGTCTGGTAGCAAATATTATCAGATTTTTATCAGAACTATTTATTTTACCTTCATTTTGAGGAATAGTACTTTGAGTTTTGGATTCCTTAAGTTTTCACACTTAGACATTGTCATTCCATTGTATTCAGGTTTCCATAATTTCTATTGAAAAAAAATTTGCTGTCTTAATATTACTCCTTTGAATCTAATGCACACTTTATTCTGGATGCTTATAAAATATTAAATTTGTATGATTTTTCCAGCAGTCTTACCATTGTGTGTCTCTAGCTGCAGTATTCTTACTATTTATTTTGCTTGGGATTCGCAGAGACTCTTGAACATGTGACTTGAGGTCTTTAATCAGCTTTGAATTTTTCAGCCATTTTTCATTCCTATTATTTCCATCTATAATTGTAAGTCTGTTAGTCATTTTATGGTATCCAGTCTATATTTAATGTTGCTTTACATAAATCCATTTCTTTCCTTGTGTTTCTGTGTGAATATATTATGTGAATACAATTTATCCCATCTTCCAGTTTACTAATCCTGAATCCAATTGTGGCTAATACCTTATTAAGCCCATTTAATAACTTTTTAAAGGATTTTATTTATTTATTTATGAGAGACATAGACTGAGAGAGAGAGAGAGAGGCATAGACACAGGCAGAGGGAAAAGCAGGCTCCTTGCAGGGAGCCCAGTGTGGGACTCGATCCCGGGACTCCAAGATCACAACCTGAGCCACCCAGGTGTTCCCCCATTTAATAACTATTAATATCAATATTTTATTTTTAAAATGTAGAAAGTTATTTTTTAGTGGATATTAACAATCTGATTAAATTTTCCATCTTTTTATTTCTCCATCTCATTCTGTATCTGTTTATACAAATATCTGTACCATATTTTTGTCTGGTTTTTTATTGTACATTTTAAAAATATTGTTCCTTAGTTATATGGCTTTATATTTTGTTATGTCTAATATTTGCTTTATTGAATGTCAGAGGAAGTGTGCACTAAAAATATAGATATTTTTGGTAATGATATCTTCTTCCAGAGAGGAAAGCAATGTAATAATGGCTAATCATCCTTTTACAAAATATCTGTACTTATAGATGCTGGATTGTAAATCTGATAGAATTTGGTCCACTTTTAGCTCTGGTTTACAGATTTTTATTTTTCCTCCATTAGCGAAAGTAATATGGTGACTGTTGATTATATTAAGTAAATTAGAAATTACACTCAATAGAATTTAGGTTGCACCTCTGGTAAGCCATTGTTGGTGCAAATACAAGATGGTACAATTTCTAGGAAATTAAATTTGGCAAAATATAAAAGAATGACACAGGCTACAAGTTTTGACTCAACAATACCACTTGTAGGAATTTACCCTGAAGATACACTTCCAACAACATACTTTGTATGTTTGTATGTTATTCTTTGTATGTAGATGAGTATTTTTATAATTGAAAAATATTAGAAACTACCTAAGTTTCAAACATGGAGGCTGATCAAAATATTCAGCTTATGGAATATACATAAAAGTGTCTATTCTACAGCTGTTAAAGAATGAGAAAGGTGTCTATGAACTGACATGGTTTTATATTGAGAGATGTTTTTCAGTGAAAAAATATAAAGCAAAAATGTCATATATGGAAAGAAGTGACATGAGAACATATATATTTGTTTATCTTTATAAAAAGAAGCACAAGAAGTTTCTTACATACAATAGGCAGTGGATAAAGGAGTAGAAGGAATATATGAAAGAAATTATCTTCTAATTCTACACTTTTGTATAATTTTTGACTTTTGGAAACCAATAGTCAATATTTAGTGCTCCAAAAAATATATTAAATCAATAATGCTAGGAAGAGGAAAATAAAACTTAAAGAAAATATGAAACTAAAGCAAACAGGCCAATATGAATTTCCAATGAATAACCTAAGCACGTTGAGAGGGAAAAAAAATCCAGGACCACCAAATTTGACTATCTGTTCACAGTCCTGAGGGGATGGATGAGAGGGGAAATTCTGTACTCTTTTTAGTGGGTTTGTATTTGGTAGTGTTATGATTGAAGCAATTCTGAACAAATTTATATATATTGTGGACTGTGAGAATGGGTAAATATAATATTTTTAGGAGCCATAGTTCTCACAGGGGAATATGTGATACACAAAAATGGAATGGGGAAGACAAGAAAAAAGTCCCAGAGGAGATGTGTTGAAATTGAGTGTAGCACTTTGATTCCATTATTTCTAAAATACGTGTATGGGTATAATGTATATCTATGTGTATGTGGGGATGCATTTATATGTGTATATGTGTAAATACATAAATTTCTAGCACTGTCCACAAAATGGACTCAGAAACAAAGACAACTGCTTACCAATGAGCAGAATTACTGTCCTGATCTAAGTTTCTAATAACATAATTCATCATTCTCCACTAAAAGGAGCCTGAACTTTTTGTTGAAATAGTTGATACTAGGCCTGGGGCAGTGTAATACAAAATGTTACCGGACACTTTGCTGTTATGGAAAGTGAGGAAGTGCTCTAGAGGAGGATAGGGATAGTCGTAAGTACATAGGACCTAGCCTAAAAGAGCTCCAAGTGGCCAAAACTAGGATAATTTGAATATTAAAATAATGAAGGATAATAATAGAATAAGGCCAAAGTAAAAATGGAAAATCCTGAGTCCATACTGATATTAAACAACTACAACAAAAATAACAAATGAAGAGCAGAGAGAACTCTTACAGACAATTTCACAGGCTGATTGGTAGAGATAGTCTGGAGGTGAAAAGTCATCAGTTGTCATAATAAAAATTGACTCAGCCAAAAAAATAATCAATGGCTTATAAATATAAAGAAGAATTTGATGAGGAAGAGAATATCTGTATGGCTCAAAATTTATTCCTACATATACCGTATTTGCCAGAGAAAAATAGCAACTTGACTGAGTGATTAAAATTAACAGCATCAGTAAGAGGCAAATGGATATTGTGAGTTTACAGACACAATGCTCTGAGGACAATGATATCACATATGTAATATCCTTGCCAGGAATCCATAACTTGAATCTAATCATGAGGAAACAGACAAAACTAAAATGAAGAAAATTCCATGAAAAAAAAAAAACAAAACAAAACAGTGGTATGGAAGTGCACTCTTAAAAAAAAAAAATCAGTGATACAAAAGATAATGTAAATGTGTAAAATTAGAGAGGAATACAAACCATGAGAACTCCTAAGTCTGGGAAACAAACAAAGAGTTGCGGAAGTGGGTAACTGGGTGATGGGCACTAAGGAGGGCACGTGATAAGATGAGCAATGGGTGTTATACTATATATTGGCAAATTGAATTCAAATAAAATATTTTTAAAAGAGTGTAAAAAAAATCCAAACCAAAGGAGACTAAACAGATAGGACGACTAAATATAATGCTTGATTTTAGATCGAAGCAATATATTGAAATGGAAAAAATATCCTATAAACAATGTATTCTGTTAACTGGAGTATGGTGGAGTATGGGTGACATATTGCATAAAAGCATCATATTAGTATTAAAATTAATGAATTGTATTAGCATTTATGGCTATGCTAGAGATTTTTTTCATTAATACTAGGGTCTTTTATTATTGAGATATAACTGACATTATACATATTACAGTGTGATTACCATTGTAATTCTGGCTAATACCTCCATCATGTCCTGTGTCTTTCTTCATAGTGCGCAGATTTAAGATCTAATCTCTTAGTAATTCTTGGGTATAGTACATGCTGTGAACTGGATCTCCAGAACATAGTCATCTTCTAACTGCAAGTTATTGTCCTTTATCAACATTTCCCCAATTTCCCCATCTCCAAGTAACTACCATTCTACTCTATCTTTCTAAAAGTTTGACTTTTTTTAGACTCTACATATAAATGATATCATGCACTATATGCCTTTCTCTGCCTAACTTAACTCACATAGCATTATTCCCTCAAGGTCCATCCATGTTGTCACAGATGGAATGATTTCTTTCCTTGTCATGGCTGAATAATATTTCGTTGTATAATACCACATCCTCTTTATCCATTCATACACTGACAGAAACTTGGGTTGTTTCAGTATCTTGGCTATTGAAAATAATGCTGCAATAAACAGGAGACTGTTTTATTATTATTTTGATATTCTGTTTTCATTTCCTTTGGATATATATACCCAAGTGGAATTGCTGGATCACACATAGTTATATTTTAAATTTTTTATGAATCTCCACATATTTTTAAAGTGGATGTATCAATTTATGTGCTCATCAACAGTGCACAAGGGATCGCTTTTCTCCACATTTTTACTTCACATTTGTTATGTCTTGTGCTTTTGATGATAGCCATTCTTACACATTGACATGAAATCCCATTGTGGTTTTGTTTTGCATTTCCCTGATGCTTGATGATTTTGTACATCTTCTCATGTACCTGTTGACCTTATTGTTAGTAAATATACTTTGAAATAGGAGTAAAGGCCTATGATATTTGCAACTTAATCTTAAATAGTTCATAAAAATATTAAAGGTAGATATTAAAGAAAGAGGATACAAATTAATAATAATGAATTGGATAAAATGTTTTTGTGGTTAATTTTATGTGTCAACTTGGCTTAGATGATGGTGCCTAGTTGTTTGGTGAGAAACTAGTCTAGATGTTGCTGTGTAGGTCTTCTGCAGATGTGGTTAATATTTACAATGAGCAGATTTTAAGTAAATATCACTCTCCATAATGTGGGTAGGACTCATCCAATCATTTAAAGACCTTAAGAGCAAAGACTGCACTTTCCAAAAGATGAAGAAATTTTGACTCAAGACTACAGTCATAGGAACCCTGCCTAAGTTTCTACCTGCTGACCTGTCCTAATGATTTTGGCCTAAAGATTGAAAGATCAACTTTTACATGAGTTTCCAATTTTCTGGCCTGTCCTACTGATTTCAAAATTACTAGTTCCTACAATTATGTGATTCAATTCTTTAAAATAAGTCTCTTTCTCCCCCTATACTCCATCTCTCTCTCTCTCTCTCTCTTTCTCTCTCTTTCTGTATTTATATACATACACAGTGGTTCTGTTTCTCTGGAAAACCCTAATATAACAGTATACATATGTATTATATAACACTATTCTTGAAATATTCTGTATGTTGAAGATTATCTCCATATAAAAAGTTTTATAAATTATAATATCTATTATAATTTGAACAGTCATTACAATATTAATTTGTTCTATCTATATGTATGCATATATATGTATATATGTATATTTGTTTTGTGTATTTTAAATAAATTTTAAAATTACTGCCAGTTTGTATTATATCACTAGCCAAATCTTCTAGTACATCAGGGAGGAATAAATTTTCAGTAGGATAATTTTTCTATCTATCTATATTTATCTTTATATCTAGTAAAGAATACTAGTAAAGAATATTATATATCTAGTAAAGAATGCTCTATCAACATATAAACCAGGCTGAACTATAACAGAAATTCAGACTTCTTAGAAAAAGTTTCCATTTAGAATTCAGAGATAAATTATACATTTTAAAAATTATATGCCTAAAAGAATTTAAAAATAAATTTATATAATGATAGCCTACACACTCAGACATCCACACACCATAATTTATAATATTACCTCCTGAAAGTTATGTGTTTTTTTTTTTCTCTAGCAACCCACTCGGTCCCAAATTTACCATATCCCTGAAGCATTTACTGATGCTCAGCTTCCTGAAAATGAAAATGTAAGTATTTGTACCTCTTTATAATTTATTCGACTAGTAAATGCTTATATTCCCTTTTGTTTTCAGCTTGTTTTATGCTTTCAAACACCACACACTTAGTCAAAGACTTTACCAACTCATACACTTTCAGTTCACATAAACCTTACTTTTATGTAGAGTTGTATTCCCTCATTTTCAACTCAATTAAAACAAACAAAAACAAACAGAAAGGCTTAGTCTTCATAAATCAGGCAAAATATCATAGTACTGAAAAGATAATAGAAAATTACAACCTTTGTTTAAATCCCAGTAAAGCTATAGCCACAAATAATGCTAAGAGAAGGCTGAATCATACAAATGCTGTAATTGATGTTCAAGTGGGAATACACAGAAAAGAAATGATTTCAATCTGGGTGACCAGGGAGTTTAAATTAAGCATGTGAAATAAAATGAATTCATCTGGATATAAAGACAAATTCCTTAGTTCATATAATTCATCTGATTGCTTTGCACTATCTCCTAACAACTATTCATAGTCATTTCCAATTTTGGGGCAATGCTTGTATCACTAGTAAATTATTTTATGAATTCCCAGTTTTAATCGTCCTTTGAATTACTGTATATATATATATATATACACAAACATATATATTTTTTACTTCCAAAAACAAAGATGGTATTATTGTGTTACCAGAGTCCTGTTTTTTTCCCACACATACTCGGTAGCATCTAGTTCTTTTGTTCAATGTATGGTAGTACTGTAATCAGCACTATTCAACTAGAATAACAATGTGTAAAATTCAATTCATAAATATTGATACTTGATATCTGATGGTTTCTTGAGAAAAGTTTTCTAGGAAACTTCTAGGAAAGAAGAATACCAGCATTCTCAAAGTTGAAAGGAATATCTCCCACTGTAAAGGACAGAAATAGCAACATAAACACACCCAGCATGTGTGGTGCCAGGTCATTGATTAAGCACTTTCCATGCATTTCTGCCTCAGAGAAAAGAGACCCATTCAACTCATTAATTCCTATTTCTATTCCGTATTCACCTTATAAAAGAAAATCCATTAAATTTTATATCTAAATACTTTTTTAGATAATCTTGTTTGAATGCTTCTATAGATGGGCAACCTGAAAACTTAACAAAGACATATGACCAAGGACGTTTAGTAATAGAGTGAATTCCTGGGTCTCACTACTCCTTGTTGTTACAAATATTTTATTGTGTTCTTAGACCTTTAAATCAAGAAATACTTAATAACAAGAAGATAACTCTCATATCAGTAACAAAACAGAAGTTTTGGGGTAGACTCTTCCTTAATGTTTTCGTTTATACAAGAGAACATGCTTTCTGATTACTCCCAGGATCCCAATGCCTTATCCATTGCTGGGGACAAATCAAAGAAGAAAAATGGAAGGTCATCTTTAGGTCACTGCTATTCAGTTTGCTGTGCCAAGCTGAAAACCCAGGCCATTAAATATGAAAATCCACTCATTGTCTCAGGCCTGATTGTATCCTGTCTTTCAGATCAGGCTCACCATAGTCATAGCAACCCTAATGGGCGGATGTGCATTGGACCACATCATTTGCAGGGTGTCTTTAACTGAGAAAAGTTTTGTTGAAAATATGTGTGATTAATGCCTTCAACTATTATCTCTAATTGAACAGACATGAAAGGGGGTCACTTTGTCGGCCCAGATAAGCCTATTGCATGGCTATTAAAGGCATATTCAGCCCTTGCTCAATTAATCCATTATTGCTTCTTGTCTTTGGTAACCATAACATGTTGTTGGAAGGCTGTGCAAAATTTGAGTAACTATTTGAAACACAGCTCCAGTAATCCTCTAGACATGGGTATAAGAGGAGTTGGGAAAGGCTATTTAGTGAAAATTGAATGTACTGTGCTGTTTGAATTAGTATTAAGCAGTAGTACTTTATTTTAATGTGTTTATATCAGAGTGATGCATCACCTTAACATTACCAGCTACTCAGCAAGATTCCCAAAGTTCCTCTATCCATAATATAACTAAAAGAGAGAATCAATAGACTCAAGCTCTGCACTGGAGTGTATGTGTGTATGTATGTATGTGTTGTGTGTGTGTGTGAGAGAGAGAGGGAGAGAGAGAGATTAAACATTCAAACTGTAAACAACTAAACATTCAAAGATATTCCCCTGACATTAAGTCAACATCTACATATTATATATGGAATATGACTTATGGGAAGTACATATTTTGAGGAATAAATTCTTCCCATTGACTTGTACTAATTCTGTGAGAATAGTCTATCTGGCAAAACTTTGAATTCTGGAGATTTTGGGTTATGATCAAATGGGCAAAAAAATGATTTTTATAGAGACTTAAAGGTAGTGTGTCTAAAATAGGTAAAAACAAAAATAGTGATGACTGTGTTTGTTATTTTGAATAGGTAAGAGCAAATTCTACTTTGCCAGTCAATGAGTTACTCAAAAATTGCAACGTGAATGGTGGCATTTATGATAATTCAGCCTGTGTTGAGCAATAGAAAGTACAAGAAATTAAATATAGCCAATTAAAGTTGCAGGAGAAAAGAGCTAATTGTTAAAATAATGAAAATCTCTTTCATAATTTATTAAGTTCAAGTTTGCCATCCATTTATAATATAATAGAATTAAATCTGCACATAACACATTAACACATCTGTGGAAAAACATTCCAAATAAATAAGCAAAATATATAGATATGGGAATAAATCTAGGAAAGTTTTAAAAATAAAGTTGGAGGTCAAGATGCCCACCATAAGCCTCAAATTTCTGAAGTAAAATATTGTCAAAAGTGCATAAAATTTAAAATTTCTGTAAAGAAAAAAACATAGAATTTTAAAAAAGAACTTAAAGCCTGCACAAAATATTTGTAATATAGAACAAAGGGTTTTTTGGTCACAATATGTTAACTATTCTAACATTTAAAATAGGGCATAATTTAAAAAGAGTAAAAAATTAAGAGCAGTTATTTTTTGTACCAAATTTCTCATGTAACTTTACCTTTCTAACAAACAGAAAAATGAAAAAAAAATCAGTGACATAACATTTTGTTCCAACAGAGAGGCAAAAAATTAAAATTTACTATAATTGTTATCAGCTAGAGTATGAGGATAAGAGCATGTTCATACACCAGTACCAAGCAAACTGACCAAAGTACTAGATGGTACATTTCAGGATTCTATGTCAAATTTAAAATAAATATTTTCATTGATATATATGTTCAATGTAAGACACCTGTTCCATAGGTATACAACTCTGTATATTTCTTTAAAAATCACACGAAGATATATTCATAGCAATATTGCTTGTCATTATGACCAACTGGAAACAATCTAGAGCTCTGTCAATAAAAGAGGGGCTTCATCACAGAAAAATGAAACCTTTGGAAAATTATGTAGCCATTTCAAAGAAGATATAGTGAAAAGATCTCTAAGTCACATGTAAAGTAAAAAAAAAAGTTGACAGAAGAATATGTATATTGTTATTCAGTTTATGCAAGGATGTACATAGGCATATATACATATAGGAAGGGATCTGAAATATTCTTTTTTTAAAAGGTTTTATTTATTTATTCATGAGAAAGGCCCAGACATAGGCAGAGGGAGAAGCCGTCTCCCCCTGTGGGGAGCCCGATGCGGGACTCAGTCCCAGAATCCTGGGATCTTGCCCTGAGCCAAACAAAGGCAGATGCTCAACCACTGAGCCACCCAGGCATCCCGGGATCTGAAATATTCTAAAACAAATGGTATATAGCTGTGGGTGCACATTCTTATTTTTTAAATAATAAAATCCGTTATTCCCTATATGTCAGTTACCTTTAGATCTGGCTCTGTGACATCCTTCTTCTGTAAACCTGAGAAAATTTCTTGACTGATCTATACCTCAGTTACCTTACCCTTCACTGCTGATACATTGTAATGTATAATACTGATCTTGAGTGCTGCAAATTTGCTACATTCATTACTTCTAGGAATTTTTTGTAGATTTCTTAGTATTTTTCTTAATACCTTACTATATCTTCAGTAAACTAATAGCTCCTTACTGTCTCCCCTCTAAAATGTATGAATTTTATTTATTTTCTTCCTGATTGAACTGACAGGATTTACAGTACAACCTTGAAGAGGAGAGATTTAAGTGGACATCTATGATTTGTTCTTGCCTTTCAGTAGGAATCCTTTAATTTTATAATTAAGATATTAGCCATAGATGTTTCATACATGCTTATTATCAAATTAAGGAGGCTATTTTTGCTTTCTAGTTTGCTTAAATTTTTAGTCACAAATGGGTGTTGGTTTTGGCCAGGATTTTTTTTTTTTTGCATTTATTAAAAGGATCATATGCTATTTGTTAAGTCTTAAATTTACTAATATAGTATGTAATATCAATTGATATTTGGAAGTTAAACCAACCTCAAATTCTTTCAATAAACCCTACTTGGGGGATCCCTGGGTGGCGTAGCGGTTTAGCGCCTGCCTTTGGACCAGGGCGCGATCCTGGAGACCCGGGATCGAATCCCACATCAAGCTCCCGGTGCATGGAGCCTGCTTCTCCCTCTGCCTGTGTCTCTGCCTCTCTCTCTCTCTGTGACTATCATAAATAAATAAAAATTAAAAAAAAATATTTAAACCCTACTTGGTCAAGGTATATTTCCCTTTTCATATATTACTGCATTTTATTTGCTAATATATTTTTTAGGGCTTTTGTGGCCATGTTCAATAAGTGATACATTTTTCAGATATCCTTCCTCATGCTCCTTTTGTCTAGCTTTGGTATGAGGTAACACTGGACTCACAAAATGAGTTACAAAATGTTCCTTTTTCTCTGTTTTCTGAAGACTTTGATCTATACTGTAATATTCCTTTATTATTCCTTGAATGTGCTTATTATCTCTAGGAGCGTCCCCTTAATTTCTGATATTGGTAATTTTTGCCTCTCTCAATCTTTTTTTTTTTTAATTTTGCCTGGACTGGTTTAGCTAGGTAGAATCTTAGAAAATGGATTTATTATTTTTACATTAACATTCCAAATATATATTACTCTCCAATCATTTCTTTAACTTCATTCTACAAATTTTGATGTACACTTTAACATAATTCTGTTAAAATATTTTCTATTTTTTGTTACTTCTTTAATCCATGGATAATTCAGAAGCATGTGATTTAATATTTGTATATTACTCCTTTGATTTCTTTCCAGTCTTCATATTTTACTATGACATGATCAGAAAACAAGCACTATATTATTCAATACTTTAAAATCATTGAGAACTATTTTATCGTTCAACCTATCATCTGTTATAGTAAATTTTCCATGTTTCTCAAAGAATGTGTACAGATGCAATGTTCTATAGTTGTCGATTTCTACAAGTTGCTTTATAATATCTTTCAACTTTTCTATATCCTTACTGATTTTCTGTTTGGTTTCTCTGTTAATTGAGAAGAGAAGAATATTGAAATATCCAATTAATAATTGTTTTTGGCTATTTTTCTTTTACTTTTTTTCTTCTGCGTTTCTCTATTTTGTCTTATGCATTGTGGAACTTACTTTTTAACTGCAACTGCACATATTATTTTTCTTTTTGCCCTCCTAATCATTTTGTCATAACAAAATATCCTTCTTTGTCTGTAGTAAAGTTTCTTTCTGGAAGTTAATTCTGTCTAACATAAGTATAGCCGTGTTAATTCTCCTGTTTATGGTTTAACTTTTCCATGGTTTATTTATTTTTTTGCTTTAGTCTCAATCTATTTCACATTATTATCTAATATATTTCTTCTATGGACCACTTACGGTTTTATATTCTATTTTTTAATTTTTTGTTTAAGATTTTATTTATTTATTCATGAGAGACAGAGGCAGAGAGAGAAAGAGAGAGAGAGCAAGAGAGAGAGAGAGAGAGAGAGGCAGAGAAATAGGCAGAGGGAGAAGCAGGCTCCATGCAAGGAGCCCAATGTGGGACTCAATCCCAGGACTCCAGGATCAAACCCTGAGATGTGTGTGAAGGCAGGCACTAAACCACTGAGCCACCCAGACTGCCCTAATTCTATTTTTTAATCACAATGTTCAGTCAGTTCACATTTAAAATAATTATTCACACATTTGGTTATAGGTTTACCATTTGACCATTTTCTATGGTCTCATCTCTCTCTTGCTCCCTTATTTCAGCTTTACTGATAATACTTATTGTGTGAACTATTTTATTATATTATTTTAATGCCTTAACTGCACTTTATATTTTTGTGTTCTTTTTAGTAGCTGCTCTAAAAACTTTAATGCACTTATTGTACTCACCACACTTCAATTTGTTTTTTTTTTCACACTTCAATTTGTTAATATGGACTTCATCCTAGTCAATTTAGCTCTTTATAGTTCCACTTCCTCCTCCCTTGTACTCTTGCTGCCATGCATGTGTATTCTATCCATACACATTATAAGTACAGTCGTAGGTACATGTTCCTTTAGACAGACATAGGTCTTCCACAGAAATCAAAGATTAAGATAAAACAACATATATAACATATACACCTAATTGAACACTTTATCCTTCACATTTATCTACATGTATACAATTCACATTGCTCTATATTGCTTCCCAGAAACCATCTGCCATCATTTTCCTTCAGTCTAAAGGACTTCTTTTTTTGTATTTACTAGAGTACAGGTCTGTTAGCAATAGCTACTTTCAGTTTTTGTTTTTGTAAGCATCTCTTTATTTTGCCTTTAATTTGAGGACTAATTTGCTGAATATAGAATTATTGGCTGATTTTTATTGTCAGCACATTCGATATGTCATGTCATGTCTTTTGACATCAATATTTTTGATAAGAAGATAACCATTAATTATACATCGCATTCCTGTGATGTGTCATTTTTCTCTTGCTGCTCTCAACACTTTCTCTGCATGTGGGCTTTCAGCAGTTTGGTATAATATGAATTCCTTTGTACTAATCATACTTGGGTTCCTGGCTCCCTAGAGTGGGACTTTTTTTAGCATTGAGACACTGCTAAATTTGGTAAAGATTATGTTCAAACACCTAAATGCTGTATTATGTTTACTCTCTGTTGCCTGTGTTGCTTTCAAGATGCAGCAAATTTGCACCTTTTTTTCTGGCTTTATATTTTAACTGGAGACCCAAGGGCCTCCTATGTGCATGTGTATCTTGGCAGTAAGCCAGGTGATTGTAGCAGGTCAGTATGATTCTCTATTCCAAAATCTCTGCATTAAATTTCTGGGTGCTCTGTCCCTTGTGCTGAACAAACTTCATCATTTCTGTCAAAATGTGAGTTTAGTTATTTTTGGTGGGGGAATGAAAGTTCTGTCACTTAAGGTCACAAATTCATGGATCTTATATAATACTGAAGCAGTTTTTTTTTTGTTTTGTTTTGTTTGTAAATTTATTTTTTATTGGTGTTCAATTTGCCAACATACAGAATAACATCCAGTGCTCATCCCATCAAGTGCCGCCCTCAGTGCCCGTCACCCAGTCACCCTCATCCCCGCCCCCCTCCCCTTCCCCCACCCCTAGTTCGTTTCCCAGAGTTAGGAGTCTCTCATGTTCTGTCTCCCTTTCTGATATTCCCCACTCATTTTTTCTCCTTTCCCCTTTATTCCCTGTCACTATTTTTTATATTCCCCAAATGAATGAGACCATATAATGTTTGTCCTTCTCTGATTGACTTATTTCACTCAGCATAATACCCTCCAGTTCCATCCACTGGCACCCCGATGTTTGTAGCAGCAATGTCCACAATAGCCAAACTGTGGAAGGAGCCTCGGTGTCCATCGAAAGATGAATGGATAAAGAAGATGTGGTCTATGTACACAATGGAATATTCCTCAGCCATTAGAAACGACAAATACCCACCATTTGCTTCGATGTGGATGGAACTGAAGCAGTTTTTAATGAGTGGATACACAATGCTCACTTTTTATATGAGTAGTAAATCCTCATTATTCACTGATTCTATATTTGCAAATTTGTTCATTCACTGAAATTTATTTGTAATCCCCAAGGCAATACTGATGGGCTTTGGTAATCATTTATAGACATATGCAGAGCGGTGAAAACTTTGAATGACACATATTCCCAACTCAGGCTGAGCAAGGTAATGCTCTGTCTTCCTGTTTCAGTCTCATAGTGATGGAACAAATTAGTGGCAGATGGGGATAGACAGGGAAAGATAAGGGAAAGACCCCAGAGTTAGGCTCCTACCCATCCCAAGAAAACAGAGATAAAACAGTAAAAACAGAAAACATAAAACCGGCTCCCTAGCTCCAAAATGTTGGGGAGTAGCCCCTTTAGTGGCTACTAAGCAATCACAGATATATGTACTTAAGGTGTTATCATGGTCGCTGCTCAAATCAAGATGGCACAAAAATCTCAACACCATGGGCTACCTGACTAAACTCACAGAAATCCCAGATGTAGAGAAATATTATGGAGGAAATGAACCAGAGAGAAGGGAACACCTTGTTTGGGCTCATGATATTTATAAAAACATGTTATTATGATAGCAGTTAGGAGTCCACCATGTTTGTTCTAAATATCCACCCTGATATTGACAAGAAATTTACCAAGTTCCCTGGGCAGTTTCCTATAAAAGACCATAAAAACCCTCAGTGGCAACCCTGTGGGAATGCCTCTCACTTTTGAGAACTTTCTCTGTGTCTCTGGTTAATAAACTTCTCTTGCTTTGCTCACTCTCTGTTGTCTCCAAGATTCATTCTTGACCTCTGTGAGACCAGAACCAAGCACTCCCATATCAATACTATAAACGAGTGTACTTTTCACGGTTTGTTTAGTGCCACAGTTTTTCGATTTTTGTGTTGTTGTTTTTTTGTGTGTGATTTCACTGTTTAGAATGCCTCCCGTGCATAGAGCAGAAGGACTGTTTAGTTTTCCTAAGCACAAGAAGGCTGTGATATACCTCGCCCAAGAAAATAGACTTTTGGGTTACGCAAGCTTTATTTAGGCATGAGTTACAGTGCTGTTGGCCATGAGTTCAATGGTAATGAATCGATAATATATATTTAATAAGGTATCTTTAAACAGAAACAAACACAAAATAAAGTTATGTATTGATCTGATAATGAAAGTTGTGACCACAGGCTAGGAGGAACTTAACCTTGTATTTCCCTTAAGGGCAATAATTTACTATTCATCAATTCAATGGTTCACAGCAACTTTCTAGAACATAACTATATTGGTTGGCAGTCCTCTCCAGAGCTTCCCTGGTGTAATCTGAAATTGGTCCCTGTATTCAGAGGTCAGGGAGAGACCAAAGAAAATGGCAGGCCAGTCCAGTTTGGTTAATGGTAGTTTTAATAAGGAAAGGGAACTTCGATAGGAAGCTCATCTTAAGCAGCAGCAAGACTAATAAATCCCTGCACCACCTGCTCAATCTTAGACGTTTGTAAAGAGGTCTTCACTGGGGTTAGTCATGTACATTACTCAGGTGTTTTCTTTTTTTAAAAAGATTTATTTATTTATTTATTTATTTATTTATTTATTTATTTATGATAGACATAGAGAGAGAGAGAGAGAGAGGCAGAGACACAAGCAGAGGGAGAAGCAGGCTCCATGCAGGGATCCCGACGTGGGACTCATCCTAGGACTCCAGGGTCACGCCCTGGGCCAAAGGCAGGCGCTAAACCGCTGAGCCACCCAGGAATCCCTACTCAGGTGTTTTCAACGTCATATCAACATCATATCATCATATCATCAGGTGTTTTCAACATCATATCATATCATATCATTTCAACATCATATCATATCATCATCATATCATATATCTCAAGACTATGCCCTTGGAGCATACCTCTGGGAGTGGGGAAGCAAGTGGAGCCCACATTCCAAGGACAGAGGAGGGGTGATAGCCTCCAAGTATGTGGGGTAGAGCTCCCACATCAACCGGTGGTCATGTCTTTTTGATGATGTTTTTCAATAAGCTACCACGAATAATAAGAATCTACTTTTCGAGTGGTCATTACCTTCTATTATTTTTCACTGTCTTGATATTGTTTGTTCATGATAACGTGGTCAGTCATATATTTTTTTTCTGTTGGGTAGATTTCCTCAGCTTTCTTAGGTTGCAATTTCTAGAAGTAGAGTCTGATACTTTTCTTTCTTTCTATATTAACAGGTTAAATTTTATGCTGATAATTTGTATATGCTTTAATTTATTATATTATGAGCTATGAAAAATATATCATATAATGATTTTGAGATATTCTGTGTTCTCAGTAACATGATATTTACATACAGTTTTTCTTTTTTCCTTGTAGCTTTTTTTTTTTTAAGATCTTATTTATTTATTCATGAGAGACACACGGAGAGGCAGAGACATAGAGAGAAAAGCAGGCTCCGTGCAGGGAGCCCAATGTGGGACTTGATCCCAGGACTCCAGGATCATGCCCTGAGCTGAAGGCAGGAGCTCAACCATTGAGCCACCCAAGCATCCCTTTATAGCTACTTTTTTAAAAAGATCTATTTATTTATTTATTTGAGAGAGAGAGAGAGAGAGAGAGAGAGAGAGCAAGTGCATGAGTGGAGGGAGGGGCAGAGGGAGAGAGAAAATCTCAAGTAGACTCTCTGCTCAACACAGCACCTGATATAGGCTTGATCCCATGACCCTGAGACAAAGACCTGAGCTGAAACCAATAGTTGGATGCTTAACTGACTGAGCCACCTGAGCACTCCTCTTATAGCTATTTTTAAAAAGTAGCATAAAATATTTGGGTTTCCCATTAAAATAATATTTTTACATTTTTCATTAAATGTCATATATTTAAATGTTATATATATATAATATATATATAATATATATATTATATATATATATTCTATAAGTGAACAGAATACATACTTCCAATATAAATACTGTGTAAAAAGTAAATAATTTTATTGTGGTATATGAAAAAGTAGAATATTATCAGTACTTCAGAAGCACCCCAGATTTCCTTCCCCTGTCATAAAATTGTTACTTCCCCCCAGAGACAAAACTGTCTTAGTTGTATGATAAATCAATCATTGTTTTTATTTCTTTAGTGTGGATTTACATATGCATTCTGAAACTTTTTTTTCTTCAGTTTTACTTGTTTTTGAAATTTCTAAGAATGTATGCAGGCAGTATATAGTTCTCTTGCATCTGGTTTCTGTTGTTCAAAATTACTTGTAAAATTCATCCAAACTGTTGTATGTGGGTTTAGCTTACTCATTTTTACTGTCATGTGATCTTCCATTGTATGAATATACCACGTATCTACTTAACCCATTTTACTGCAAATATTAATTGGGTTTTCCTGTTATTTTTGTCCCAAACTATGCTGCTTTCAATGTCTTAAGTTATGTTTTTTGGTGCACTTGACAAGTTATCTAGAATCTATACATAGTTGTAGAATTGTTGGCTCAGAGAGTATACAAATCTTAAAATTTAACAGATCGTACCAGAAATGTTCCAAAGAATATGGTCGCTCATGATGCTCCATATCCTTGCTATCAAGTGATATTTTCAATAATGGTATTAAGGTTTTAGATTACATTTCTCTGATTAAAAATTTGATTACATATAATCTCTAATATTCTCCACTTCAGGTTTCTTTTAGAAAGCCCCTTATAATTTTTTTAAAGATTTTATTTATTTATTCATGAGAGACAGAGAGAGAGACAGAGAGAGAATGAGAGGCAGAGACACAGGCAGTTGGAGAACAGGCTCCATGCAGGGAGCCCGATGTGGGACTTGTTCCCGGGACTCCAGGATCTCGCCCTGGGCCGAAGGCAGCACTAAGCCGCCCAGCCACCTGGGCTGCCTTCCTTATAAGTTTTTGGAAGATACTTTTTTTTCATCTGAGTTAATATCATTTTTTAACTGTTGGAAACTGTTCTTTATATATTATGGACACTAGTTGTTTGCTAACTTTTTTCATTTTCAATATTTTCTCCCATGTTGCAACTGATATTTGTATTCTCTTTATGGTATCTTTTGATGAATATAAATCTTAAAATAAAATAAAATTTTAAAAAAGATTTTACATTTATTTATTCATGAGACACAGAATAGGCAGAGGTAGAAGCAGGCTCCATGTAGGGAGCCCGATGTGGGACTCAATCCTGGGTCTCTGGGATCACGCCCTGGGCCAAAGGCAGGCACTCAACCACTGAGCCACCCAGGCATCCCTGATGAATATAATTCTTAATTTTCTGTATTTTAATTTATTAGTCTTTTACTCTGTGGTCAATATTTTATGTTTCCTGTTTAATAACTCTTTCTTTGCAGCAGATTCTGGAAAATATTTGACTGTATTAGGTCCTAGATATTTATAAATTTAACTTTTCTGGACTTGCAATTGATTTTTTTTAATATGGTAGAAGAAGAGGCTATGATTTTATTTTATTTCATATGGGTACTCCATTGCCCTATTATTATTTATTTAAAATGCTGATCTTTCCCCATTGATTGTTTGTATCATGTCCTCTTGCTTATACACTAGTCCATACATCTCTCTTTTTTTCTAATTCTCTTTCTGTTCACATGAGTATTTTTTGACACTTGAATCAATACATCATCTTAATTATTATAAGTTTAATACTGCTCTTCTATTTTAGAGTAAATTCTTCCACCTTGTCTTTTTATTATTTTGGTTATTATTTTCCCTTTAGAATCACTTTTTATTTTTATTTTTTATTTTTTTAAAGATTTAATTTATTTATTTATTCATGAGAGACACAGTTAGAGAGAGAGGCAGAGACACAGACAAAGGAGAAGCAGGCTCCATGCAGGGAGCCCGACGTGGGACTAGATCTCAGCACTCTGGGATCACGCCCTGGGCCAAAGGCAGACGCTCAACCACCGAGCCACCCAGGTGTCCCTAGAATCACCTTTTAAAAGTATACTAAAAAATAATGATCTAGTAGATATCTTAAATAGAACTGCATTTATTCTATCATGAATTCTGGGAAAATTGCATTTATTATAATATTGAGTTTTCTAGTCTATTAACATGATATATATAGATATATCCCCACTTATTTGTTCTAATTTAATTTTTATTTGTAAGTTTATCTAGCTTTATCTGAGAAATCTTTGCCCAACCTTAAAATCTACTCCCATGCTTTCCATGAGCACAAATTAGATCAGTGCACTTCATGTATCATCATGTATTTTATTACTTCCTTCACTAAATCAAAAGTATTTTTTATATATATTTGTCTCTCACACTAGATTTATAGTACTCAAGGACAGAGATGATGTCTTATTCATTTTTTTAATAATGAATTTATTTTTTATTGGTGTTCAGTTTGCCAACATACAGAATAACGCCCAGTGCTCATCCCGTCAAGTGTCCCCCTCAGGGCCCGTCCCCAGTCACCCCCACCCCCTGCCCTCCTCTCCTTCCACCACTCCTAATTCATTTCCCAGAGTTAGGAGTCTTCCATGTTCTGTCTCCCTTTCTGATATTTCCTACCCATTTCTTCTCCCTTCTCTTCTATTCCCTTTCACTATTATTTATATTCCCCAAATGAATGAGACCATATAATGTTTTGACCTAACATAAGTTCTCATATTGGATGGTAAATAAACATAATGTTTATTAAAATGTGACAAATTTTCAGCCTTATGGGGTGGTTACGATAGTTATGGTAAAACCATGCAACATAGTATTTATAAGAAATGATATACAGATGGTCACATCATAGAAAAATATCCATGGCATTCTAAATTTAAAAAAAATTGGAGTTATCCTCATCTTCCCTGACTCTCACTCCTTCACCTATTTGATCAGTTGATCACGTTGGCTCAGTCCTTACACTACACATAGAATCCTGCCATTTACCTCTACCTTCTGCGATATCACCCTACTCTGAACTTCCATCATTGCAACAACCTCTTTTCACTCAGCCAGTCTATTTTATAGTTATCAAGTAACCATTCAGAAATACGAGTCAAGTCAAAAGAATATTCTGCTCAAAAATGCTCTAAACTACTTTTCATCTCACTCTGAGGAGTAAAAACCAGTCTTTACCAATCGACAAGACTATGGATGGACAGGACTAAGGCCTTGCCTTAACTCCGAACGCACCAGTGATTTTTCACATCACTTAACTGTTTTTCATCTATACTAACCTCCCAGATTTTCCTTTTACATGCATCTGTTTCAAGTCTTTGTGCTTACTCTTCCCCCTAAATTGGATCCTTCCCAGATATTCAAATGCATGTATTCCTTGCCGCCACTAAGTTTTTGCTTTAATGCAATATTTGCAGTGGGGTTTTCCATGGCAAGCCTATGCAAAATGGCACCGCTCCATCTCCCTCCACATTAACATTGGTCTTCATGCCCATTTCCCATTCTACTTGTCTTCACAACCTTTATTACAAACATCAAAATACAACATCAAATACAAACATAAAAAATCACAACAAAATATTATGTATTGTCAAACATCTCACATCTTACCTTCCAACTTGCAGAAGATTGTATAAACATCTTTTGTATAATGTATTTGTTTGTTATTTATTGTCTATCTCTTCCCATTCTAGAATGTAAGTTCCTGCAGTAGAGCCATTTCTTTTCTTTTGTTCACTTCCATGTCCCTGGGTCTGAAAATAGTTATTTGCCACATGGTAAGAATTCAAGAATTATGTTGGATCATTTAAACAAAATTATGTAAATGAATGATATTTGAAAATTATTTTTAAATGGTTTATTATGAGATTATAGAAGGGATGTTTCTGTGTGTTCCTAAATAAAATACTTGAGATAGATAGTTTTACTTCCATACTTATTATCTGACCTATAGCATGTAAGTTTTAAGTTCCTTCCAAAATTTGAACTACAAATAAAATAATAGGAATTATTGATTCACAAAAAAAACATTATAAAGAATATGACTAATCTGACTTCTCTATTTACATTTTAATACATTTTTAATAGAGTCACCAAACCATACTCTTGAGAAAAAAAAGAGCAAATAACTTAAACATTTAGTATATGCCAGACATAAGTAGTAGATGTCAGTTTGTTATTTGGAAGTCATTTTTATAATGCTGCATATGCTTGAAGAGGGATTTCTCTTTAATTGTCACCATATTTCAGACACACAGTGAGAAGCCCATTAACTATGACCTTGTCAGAGAAGAAAACAGGGGAATAGTAGTTAGAATGATAGAATCTTTCATTGGAAGTGCACAGTTGGCAGTGAGACCAGATTTTCCTAGATCATTAATTACAAATTTCCCAGCATTGGTTTTTTATTTTAAAATAAGTTCTAATGGAAGCAAATTCAAAAGGCTCCCTTTAATGTCTGATCAGTCATTACTAGCATATAAACAAAAAATGCATAGAAAATTATAACAAAACAATTCAGAATATTATTTAGTATTTTTAAATTTTAGTTAGATTACTAAGGATGCATCACCACTATCCCAAACATTTTGGATTAAGCCTAATTATTATTTCTCCCAATTCTGCTGCTTAGCCAATTGTTTCTTCTGTTGGTTGCACCTGGGCTCACTTACTTGCTGGCCTTCAGCTAGAGGATCAGTCGGTCTGGGAGGCTCTCTACTTACTGGAGGTAAGGATGGACTTCAGTTGGAACTGTTTCAATTTTGTCTCTGATGTGACAAGGGTGCTGATGCTAGTAACTAATGCCCTGGTTGCTATGCTATTAGTAAAAGCAGCAAAACCTCCTGAGGCCTGTGCTCTAGAACTCACACAATGCCTCTTCTACTACCATTTATTCTTCAAGCAGGTATAAGGGATACCAAGATTCAAGGGGTAGGGAAGCAAGCTTCACTTTTAACCAGAGAAGCTGCATATGATGTATGGTTATATTTCATTTACAATGGTATCATAAGACTGTTTCATTGAATTTTACAATAAGCTCTGAATCACAGACATGGTGTTTAAAAGTTTATAATAGCATGCAGATTTATAGAGGGTTACTCATCTAATGAAAAAAATAGTCAATATAAGAACCCAAGGTAATGTTCAAGCACATAGTTCATTTTTCAGTAGTCACTTGGTTTTATGATTATTTTTACTAGAAAATGAAATACATATAAACAAAATATTTTGTCAAATGAAAATGGAGGTAAAACCAAAATTATCTACATAGTTAATATATCACAAGTATGACTGAGCTTCACTGTACTGGCTAATGAAACACAAGTGTATAAAGCACAATCAATGGCCATATAGATTTCCTAATCCCAAAGGGAAGATAATACAAAAATGTATTAAGTGGCTCAAACTCCCTTTTTAGATGCATAGAGCCTGGGTATGTTACTAATAGCGTAGCAACCAGGGCATTAGTTACTAGCATCAGCACCCTTGTCACATCAGAGACAAAATACAAAGTATAATGTAAAATTGCCAAATTTCAGCAGGATAAGATACAAAGCAGAAGCAGAGGTTTAAAGAGAGTAGAGTGAGAGCCCAGGAGAGATTATTTGTAGGCTCATTTTATAGAGCTGAAGAGCAAACTCTAAACATATCTTTGGGTGATGTTTCAGGTATTTCTGTTGATTTTTAGTGCAATGCCTGTAACTACTAGTTTAACCATGCCAACGTCAGTTAAAGTTGCTGACTTTATGCAGAGATCTGGAACCCACAACCCTCTCCCCACCCCCAAAACGTAAGGGCTTCATTGAGTCTTAAATGCAGCCTGAAATACTGTCCTAAATCAATGATCTTCAAACTTTAGTGACCATTAGAATCCCTTGGAGGGCTTAACCACAGACTACAGGGCCATTCTCACAGAGTTTCTTCTGATATAGTAGGTCTGATGTGGTGCCTGAGAATTTGCATCTCTAATCCCAGGTAATGCAAGAGGCTGTTGCCTCTGGTACAAAAAGGATATTTCAGGAAACACTAAGCTAAATCACTAACCCTAACCAGAGCACGACATTAGTCTTCAAATGCTACATGCTAAACTTCAAATTACACATACCTGGGACACTAGAAGCTGCTGTCTCTTTTTCCTTTTCCTTTCCTTTTCTGATTTTATTTATTGGGGCACTTGAGTGGCTCAGTCAGTTAAGTGCATTCGGCTCAGGTCATGATTCTGGGGTGCAGGGATCTGGCTGCCCTCGGGCTTCCTCTGCCACTCCCTCTACTTGTGTGAAGTCTCTCCTTCTGTCAAATAAATAAATAAAATATTTATTAAAAAGATTATTTTAAAGATAGAGAATGAGCATGAGGGAGGGGCGAGAGCAGAGGGAGAGAGGATATGAGTTAGGATGATAACCTGAGAAATGGACAAAAATTTGGAAGAGGAACATCCTAACATTTGAAGGAAAATGATGCAACTCTGTAACTGGATAGTTACAAGCAGTGAAATATTTTCTTCAAAAATAATGGGAAGCTTAGGAGTCCATTTTTAAAAGACAAATAAATTGGTAGAGATTGAGGAAAAGATTAACAAGCTGTTTAGACCTACTGCATTTGTGGAAAGAAAAAATATTTAGTAGATATATTGAGATAGGATACTGAAACATAAAGAGACAAGATTTTAGGGAGAGATTGCAATATTATTTTCCAAAGAGGACAATTTTCCAAGCTCTTAATGATCATGTGATAAAAGGTAACATCTAGAATTTTTTTTATAAAGAAAAATCATAACCAATACTAACATCTTTAAGAAAAACATAGTTCTCCTTCTAATTTCTAGGTGCTAAAGTTTGTGGCATGGTAGGTAGCCAAAAATATACTCTTACTGACTACCAGATCTCTTAACTAAGGTCTATTCGTAGTGGAGGGAATTAATAAATATTATTGGAGTTATTATAGTGTGCTTTCTATGACTTAGAAGTGAACACAATATTGGCAGTAGGAAAATCAATACGTTGATTTGACCTCTGAATCTTTACCACATGTGCGTTGCTATATAAACAAGACCTAGAACAATGCACAGTGCATAGGAAGTTCTTAACAATTGTTTAATATGTATATGGTCTTTGAACTGTGAAGGGGTTGGTGATGTTGCAAACACAAATTCAACATTTAACTTGTTAAAATGGAATTCTCATTAATCTTCAAATGGTCCATATCTCAATGTAGAACTGTAGACTATTCATTAAAAATGTTTGATCAGAATTCAGAATGAGCTTGAATTGGTGTTTGATTTTACAAAATACACCCCTACTCATCTCACCTGTGCACTTGCAAACATAACAACAGAATATACCTTCACGTGGTCATTTCTGTGATTCTACTTCACTCAGCCATATTCACTCAGGATGATTTTCCAGACTTTGAGATCTTGGAATTCCTCAGTCACTGTGTCTTTAAATTTGAGCATCTTACTGTTGGCACCACTTCCTATTTCCCAGATTCCTAATTCTCTCAATCCACTTTTACTTTGACCTTATCTAGATTGGAAAGCTTCTTTTTACCCCTGGATATCAATCTTCTACTTATTTTTCTGCATAACTTAGTCTCTGAGAATGTCCCTTCAATCCATCTCTAATCAAATATTTCATTATTCACTTTCCCCTTTGTCCTTCATGTTGTCCCTTCAGAAACATTTATAGAGCACTCTTATCCTTGAATTATAATTGTTGATTTATGTGTTTTTCACTTCTGTTATACTATGATATCACTGAGGGCAGGGACTTTTACTAACGTTTGTCTAAATCCTCTCATTTCAGTATTTTTGAAGGAATAACTAGGAATAATTTGGAAAACTAAAATATAGCGAAAAATTAAAATGTTTATTATTTATTATAAGAGAGGAAAAGAAATATATGCTTATTCAGAAGAAAGTGATTTCGGGCAGAGAGAAATCTGAGAAAATTCAGATAAACTAAGAGAAGACAACCCATTTTAGTTAACTTGAAAAAGTCTTGCCCAAAATATCAAAATTTATAACTTTATATGTACAATGATTAAGAGAGGAATTCAGACATTCAGATACTGGATAGAGGATCATGGTGAATATCTGTTCTATTATCTGGCCACTTTCAGCCACTTCCTTTGATAACAATTCTGAGCATGTCCTTATGCATTAATAATGCAGTGCATAGCATCATCCATTGTTACCAGAGCCTCTCCTTGGAGTGACTAAAAAAGCAGAACAAAATGTATTTCAATATTAAATTTAGAAGTGTTCAAAATTTATAAGAGGTTAGAGGTTACAACATAATCAATATTTTAAGTGTTCAAAATTTTTAAATGTTTAGAATTCATAATACCAGTAAAACTAATGTATTTCAAATATATAATTATATATACACATATAACTATATACATAAACTCTAAGAGTACAAAATACATAAAAGGTAACGTAGGCCAAAGTTAACATTCTAATAGTCATTTATAAAGAAGTCACTGAAAATAATACCGTTCAAAATAAAAACTAAACATGACATTTAAATTAATAAATGTATATAAAATTAGTAAAAGTATATATTATATACATCAAATATGGCAATTATCTATGCAATTTACATTTTTTAAAAGTGTGATCTTTCACAACAGCCTCTATGCTTTTGGCATTAGCTTGTGAGACTGTGTGTGAGTGTATGCACACACTCACACATAGTTTCATTAGATGGAAAAATTAGTTTTGACTCTAGTTGGGGGACTGTTGAGGTAATTATGTATTTATGGGGCTAACTGTAAATATTATGTATTTATGGGGCTAACTGTAAATATTTTCCTCAAGCTCTTTTATCCTCAATCCCACAGCATTGATGGCTAATTTAGAAAAAAAGCTTTTCCTTCCTAATGCAGGAATATAAATATTTTTATTGATAGATACCTAAAATTACTTTTTCCACAATTTTTTTCAATCAATTTTATTTGCTTTAGTTCAATTTTATTGTCCTCTTCATATTCTGCTTGTCTAGAAAGTCTTATATAGAACTATTTATTGTTGCCCAACCTTTTTCTCCCTTGTCTTTTCTTTCTTTCTCCTCCTCCTCCTCCTCCTCTTCCTCTTCCCTTTTCTCCTTTTAACAAAGGAGCACAGAAACAGCTATGCACATCTACAGAAATGATCCACTTTCCTCTTGCAGTAGTGTGAAAAGTACATTAAAATATATATAAGACCATGCAATTATCAGATAGATTTTTTTAAAAGATTTTTATTTATTCATGAGAGACACAGGTAGAAGGAGAAGCAGGCTCCATGCAGGAATCCCGACGCAGGACTCGATCCCAGGACTCCAGGATCATGCCCTGGGCTGAAGATAGGCTCTAAACTGCTGAGCGACCCGGGCTGCCCTTAGATAGAATTTAGTATACTGATCCTACTTTGGTAAACACATTTTGCCACTAATACACCAGACATTCAAGGATCTACTTTTTAAAAAGATCATCTCTTGTGTAAGGATCCTGTTTACTTTTCTTATAATATGGTAGAATTTTAGTAGTATTTCACAGTTTAATCCTATGCATTTGACTCTTAAGAAGCACAGTATTTATCTACTTACCTTTGAGTCACCAATCACTTGTAGGTTATACTTTACTCTTGAATAATTACTTTGGTTTTTCTTTTTGAATTCTTAACTAAATTCCCATAATGCACAGGTATTCATTACAAATTTCTTCTTTAGTCACTGTTTTAGCTTCTACATACTCATACAATAAGTAATTATTTTTTGGAAAATAATTTTGTTTTGCATAATCAACAATGGAGATAACTGTGACTTCAGTTATGTTCTCATATTCATAATTTGGTGATTTTTTTCAATAGTTGGAAAATTTACCACTTAATGACAAAATCAGGAAATGGATTTTTCTAACATATAATTAATTTTTAAACCCCCAAATACTTGGGAAAATGTTCCACTGGAAGCAACTGTCTTGCTCAGTAAAATAATTCACCAGTTTGAAAAAGATGGAGAGGAGAGCATAATGCACACAAGGGCAATGGAATTGGCTAGCTGATATTAAGTTGCATTGACATCTTACAGTAAGTGAAAAGCAGAGCTGCTAATAAAAAATTGAAAGCTAAGTGTGAAGGTTGAGGGCCTTTTGGTAACTTACAAAGAAGCCCTTGTCTGATGTTGGGGGAGAGCAAGAAAACATGAAGACTAAACTCAGGATTTAATAGTTTTTGAGTTTCAAAGACCCATTGAATGTACAGCTGATGAAGTTCCCTTATGGTAAAGTTAGGCACCTGATTCAAAAAACCAATCTCTCTAGCACATGAAATAGGGCATCTGCGTGCATTACACTTGAGATTTTGGGTGCTTCCTGGACTCTTTGAAACCTTTAACTTGAAGAGTTCTCCCCTTCTTTAAGAGGAACTCTCTCTTTCCTCAAGTAGAAAGTCAGTGAAGAGGATCCATAACAGGATCTGCTCTAGTAAGATCTTTTCCCAACTCTTTGGTTACTGGCAATTGGACCCTCATCTAGCCGGGCATATGCTAGGCCTGATTAAGGAGGAAAGTCAATGCCCCAAAGGAGCTGCAAAAGTTAGCATAATTAATCAGGAATTAGAGAGTATCAGTGTGACTGGTTTAAGAGGATTCTTGATAATCAAGGAGACTATAAAAGAGAGAGACTTTATTGATTTGTTAATCAGAAATATTATAAAAATACAAAATGTATTATTTTGGTAAAGAACCCAGAAGTAGCTAACTGGGTGTTTGAATGAATTCTAGAAACTTGGGGGGAAATGTAGGTCCTGTTGATTGATGTGAAAATATTTGAATTCCTATGGCAGGTAGTGGTGGAAAGGATTAAAAAGTCCAGGAAACTGGGTATGGTAAAATGGATATATTATGTGAGACCAAAAGAACCACCACACCATTCACCAGGTTTATTGAGAATGAGGTGAGAGGGGCTTTAATTTCACTAAGAAGTTCTGTAGTGGTTGGTTCTTTTCTATAGCCAAGGCTAATGGCAGGAGAAGCAGTCACACAGTATGGCTTGTCTGGGTGTGATGGGCCTTAAAGAAATAGACATCAATAATATATTAAAATGCCAGACACCAAGGGGTCACAATTATCATAATACCAGCAAGGTCAGAGTTACAACTAAGAGAGCTGAGCCCACACAGAATAATGCAGATTAAATACTAAAGTATGGCAAAAATAAGAAGGTAACCAATTAGGGTACTGCAACATATAAATAGTCAAAAGGAAAAAAAAATAGAATGAGTAGGAGTTCAAGGGTAGTTACCTTGATAAAAGTTCCATTTTGTTTAATTCCTGAGAATGAGACCATTTTCTAGCCTTATACCATTGAATGAAAAGAAAGTTCACTAGGAGGAAGGACTCTACAATCACAGAGCAAGCATATGCATAGTGAGTCCCCAGTCTTTCAATAGACCACAAAGCCCCTTGCTTTATGTGTACTGTAGGGTGGGGAAAGAGAAACAGCAGATATTTCAATAACTACTGGAAATAGTCTCAGTGATCCTAATACTGATCCTATTAGAATGGTGGCTTATAAGGTGTCATGTAAAACACGAAGTCTTGGCTAAAGTCTAGCCTATAGCACCCACAGACCCCCTTGTTTGTCAGTTCTCAAGACTCTGAATGTAAAACTGAGACTGGCATATTTGGCATTTGGAACAACATTTCTTATTAGATACTTGCCCTGTGGAGGAAGAGCTCTTACAGAGCTGTGGGAAAGACCTGACAGGACCTTCTGAAATCACAATGCTTGGCCAGGGCAGTAAATCAAAAACCGTATAACATTCTTTTGAGGTGGAGGGGAAGTGATGAAGTTTAATGCCACCTCTAAGTATCGCAAGTATATGTGGACAGTCCTTTATACACCTTTATCCCATTCAGCAGTCTAGCCACTACAATAATCAAATGGATTCTGGAGAATGATTGTGGGTTACTATAAGTTCAACCAAATAGTAGTCCAAATGTCATCTGCCATAATGGATCGGCATTTTTATTAGAGTAGATTAATACACTCTGAGTCCTTGGTATGTGGCCTTTGATTTGAGGGAGGGTGATGTGTGTGCTTAATCTCAATGAGGGAAATGGGACAGAAACACTGCTCCTTCACAAGGCATCATCAGGCTCACAAATGGAAGTCCGTGGAGGCAGAAGGAGAAGCTGTGCATGGTGAACCACATGGATTCCTACTAAACCAAGGTTTATCTAGTTACTGCTTCCTCTGAATGCCCGCCATGGCAGCAACAAAAATAAACGATGTACCCTTGATATGTCACCATATATGAAAGGAACAACTTGGTTGTAAATTTACTGAGCCCTTTCCATTTTATTTTTTTAAAGATTTTATTTATTCATGAGAGACACAGAGAGGGAGGCAGAGACATAGGCAGAGGGAGAGGGAGAAGCAGCCTCCCCGTGAGGAGCCTGAGGTGAGACTTGATCCCAGGAGCTTGGGATCATGCCCTGAGTCAAAGGCAGACACTCAACCACTGAGCCACCCAGGTCCCCAAGTCCTTTCCATTTTAAAAGCTCTTGCAATTTGTTCTCAAAACAACAGGCCCCTATTCTGGGTATGGGCTTGTATTTTCTGCCCAAATGGCCTCAGCTGACACCACTATCTGGAGGCCTGAGGTTTATTAATTCCTTAGGCATGGAATTTAATATAAGGGAATCTCATTTCTGAAGGAATGAACATTTGTGTCCCTTTACAAGGTAAGTCCCCAAGACCAGCAGAAATGATAGCTGAGGGCAAAGGAAATCTGGAAGGAATATTAGAGCAAAAAATGACTGATAGTAATTAAGGCCCTCCACCTGTTAAGTGTCCCCTTAGGACATGAGGCCCACTAGAAACCTATGGGAATTTCTCTCCAAATATGCACAGATTTGGGGATCTGTACACCACAGATGTTCACCTGTGGCAGCTCTGGAAGCCCACCAATCAGTTCTCCCTTCAATAAAGAACTTGCCTCCAGCTGCCACAACTCGAGAATCTGCCACTTTATATCAAGGCCATGGTCTTCACAGGGAAGCCCAGACAATGAACATGCACAGCAGGAGTTCTCAGGCTTAGCCTTTTCTTTGCAGCGCCCAGACTCCTACAACAGGGGATCTTTGCTCTAGAGTTCAGTGTTTTGGGCTGAAAACTTAATTAGATCTGCAACACAATCTGAGGCTCTCTCTGCCCAATTCTCCTTCCTAATCCCCTTTCCTTTCACCAGTGCCAGGTCAGCCTTGCTATCCGAAATCTCTTGCCTAGAAATCCTGCATCCTCCACCTTCATTATTTCTGGGTGCTACCCCAAGTAAACCTGTTGCCTTCCTAACTCCCATCTGCTATGCTACCTTAATACTTTGAATTGATGAAAAGGGTCTTTGTGTCGGTTCAGTCTTTTATAAATTCATTTCAGAAGTATCCCTGTAGTATCAAATTGTTCACATAAATGTTCATTCCCAAATTTCCAAATCCAGTTATGAGACTCTTTTCCTTAAATCCTTTCAAAACCTTCTCTATACTAAGGTTTTTGTGCTTCTCACTATAGGGTAAAATTAAGAGAGAGTGTGTGTACATATTTAAAGCCACAGAATCATCGTCACACCTTTTTTAAATAGGTGTTTACTACTTTGAAGGAATTAGTATCACCAAAGTACACGTTAAATAATAAAAATATGTAAACGTGATAGGGATAAAATGGGAGTCTGAAATGCTACTTTTGCATCAAAATATTCGGAGCTGTGGACAATATCCCCAGAGTCAATGTGGTCCATATGAACTCAGGCTTAAAGGACTTTAGTGGAGGTTTTCATAATATGGGCCCAACAGGTAAAATTCAAACACTTTGGCTGCCTACACAAAAACTCCAGACTTGCTCTTGAACATACTCCCATCCTACCATATGTCACACTAACCCAAATTCCATCCAATGTTTTCTCATGTGTCTGTGATTTTTCTGTTCTACTTGGAGTATTGTTACATAATAAGTCTTGGTAGAAAAGTGCTTTTCATGCCTGTGACATGAGTCTCTAGGACTTGCACAAATTCAAATAATAAATTAGTAGTAGGAAATCTGCATGTGTTAATTGCTCTGAGGCTAAGCAGGATCTCTAAGGACAATCTGTGTCTCTGAAATATACATGACCAAAGGGCCCCAGGCTGATTCCTAATGTTTGAAGGATCTCCTAAGACAACAACAAGGGTAATAGCCAACTTCTGAATCAGTTTCCAACTTCCAAGTCCATTTTAATGTAAAACTCACGATGTCAGTAGTATTCTTTGTTACCACAATTGCTGCCTCATTTTTATTTCTGTGGGCTAAGGGAAGGAAGAATGGACTACGAAGTAATTCAGTGAGTACAGGAGGAGGTAGGGAAACAATTCCCAGATGGGTACTTAGACATATTATCCTTTGTTCTTTCTATCCTTGGCCTGTTCTCTCTTCCTTTCATCCCATCATTACCTCCTCCAGCAAAACATCCTAAATCCTTGTTAACCTCCAGTCTTGTTAGTTGTCCCTCATAGTCTCTGGTACCATTTGTTGCCTGCCTTCTTTGAAACAACTATTAGACTATATTGGGTATTTGGTTGTTCATCTCTGCAGTAAGACTCTTGGGGAGTTTTATGGAGGGCAGGGACTTGTCTTCCTTATGCTCAGTGCTTATCACAGAGCTTGGCATTCAGCAGATGTGCAGTAAATGTGTAATTGAATAAGATATTTTACTGTTTCAAAATACTAAATTGTTGGGGCACCTGGGTGACTCAGTCAATTAAACATTTGCATTTGGCTCAGGTCATAATCTCAGGGTCCTGGGATCAAGCCCCAAGTGGGCTCCCCATTCAGCAGGGAGTCTGCTTCTCCCTCTCCCTCTGCCCTTCCACACTACTTGTATTCTCTCTCTCTCTGTTCTGTCACTCTTAAATAAGTAAATAAAATATTTTTAAAAAATACTAAATTGTTGCTGCTATTTAAGAAAAGGAAAAAAAATTGTACTAACTTTAAAAAATTAACTGAAGAAAAACCAGATAATAAAACTTGATGCTGATAACTCTGAGATAGCAGTTAACCTGTATTGAGTAAAGTATATATTTTATAGTTACTTTCACCTGAGGACTGATGGAACATTTAATGAACTAAAAGGCATGTCTCAAGCATTTTAATGTTTTTAAATATGAGAATTATTCAAATGAAACACAAGAGGAAGAAGTTACTGTTAAATAACAGGGACATAAATCGTAACCATAAAACAAAGAGACTAATTCAATTGTGGCAAAACTTCCTGTGAGTTATTGCTTTGGATACCAAACTTGGATACATGTAAATGCTCAGTTTTATGTCAAAATCCATTACATTATGTTTGGCTTTCTTTTTTCATAGGGTAATCAAAGTTTCTGCAGTGAAATAGTGATGAAGGGATGTTGGGAAAGTTGGAGTGTGCTCACAGTATGTGATAGTTTCCTGAGCTGAGGCTGGCTTCTAGGGTTGCTTTCTTGGATGAAAAAAGTGAAAAATAAGAAATGCCAAAAGCTGGCGAAAGAGAATATTAACAAGTTGATTTTAACAAATGACTTTTAATATGTTTTGGAAAACTTTTCTTCATTATTGTCATAGTCAACTTGTGATTCCTGGTCATCCTACATTTAAAATGTATATAAAGTTGGGTGATTAAAGAGGACATAACAATGACTATTTACTATAGTCTAAAGTAGAGTATTGACTACTAAAAGTGTATTTGAACTCTTTCCCTGGTGGGCACATGAGAAAGAAAGCCCTAGAATTTATGTAGATACACAGGCCTGCTAAACAATAGCACAAATAAAATTTGAGTATCTAAATCACAGTTTTGATTTGAAGATCCTAGAATAGTTGCATACCAATGAGAAATTCCTAGTACACTTTTAAGCACAGTGTGGTGATTGATTGATTTCTGGATGTCTTATTTAAAACCCACTTATCAGGTGTGTGGTTGGCTCTGCTCAGGTCATGATCCCAGGGTCCTGAGATCGAGCCCCAGGTCAGAATCCCTGCTCAGCAAGGAATATGTGTCTCTCTCTCCCTCTTACCCTACCCCACTGTTTGTGCTTTCTTTCTCTCACTCTCAAATAAGTCAATAAAATCTTAAAATAAAATAAACCCACTTATGCACACAGAGGATACAAGAGAAGTTGCAACAGAGTGGCACCTATGAAAGGTTAAGTTTTCTGTTGAAACTTTGAAGACTGTTGAGTGACAATCTCAGTGATTGTATACATGTAGAAAATCTAGCGGTCTAAAAGAAAAATACTTAGTGAGGAATACAACTGTCAAAAATCAGCATTTATATTAGATATTTCAGTGTATTTTCTTCTACATAAGACTTCAACAACCTGGTAGCTATAGACCTTAAATTCTTTATAACTAAAATTCATATAATAAGCAAGTCTGAGTCATATATATACATTTAAAATACAAACGTGCTTATCTGTATTTAATTTTTTTAAAGATTTATTTATTTGAGAGAGACTATGTCTACATGTTTGAATGGGGGGATGGGAAGAGAGAGAGAGAGAACCTCACACAGACTCTGCTCTGAGCAGGGAACCGGATGTGGGGCTTGATCTTATAACACTGAGATCATGACCTGAGCTGAAATCAAGATTTCGATGCTTAACTGACTGACCCACCCAGTTGTCTCTGTATTTAAATTTTTAATATTCTAGGATGTTTAGTAAAACTAGTTCATATTAAAGAAAGTCTCAAGTATAATTATATACTTATCTTAGTTTTGGGTGTACAATATAATTCAGCAATTCTATACATTTATCACTGCTCAACATAGTTCTTATCATTATCACCTTAGCTCAGACCCCTACCCTCAACTGACTATTACAATACTACATATCTAGCCTTACTCCAGCTTACTACAAGCAACTCGGTGACTTTATACACCTTTTGGCAAGGTCAGAAGCACCATACTCGAATAGGAAGCTGAAACAATAAATCCAGCAACAAAACACATTTGTATGTAATTTATGATCTTTCAAAAACTACTTAATCCACATCCAATTTTCACTCTCCAAATTTCTTTTTTTTTTAAGATTTTATTTATTTATTCATGAGACACAGAGAGATAGAGAGAGAGATAGAGAGAGTCAGACAGAAACACAGGCAGAGGGAGAAGCAGGCTCCATGCAGGGAGCCTGATGTGGGACTCGATCCCGGGTCTCCAGGATCACATCCTGGGCTGAAGGTGGTGCTAAACTGCTGAGCCACCTGGGCTGCCCCACTCTCCAAATTTCCGTTTCATTCAGTTTTGTTAACTCTGTGTTCAAGTTTCTCTATTATGCTTTACCCTGCCATTGTTGTCTTTTATTTTTCTAATTCAATTTTCATTATTTTAAGAAAATTACAGAATATATGACAATGAAGAAGAAATAAAAAAGTAATTTATAAGAACAGTATGCAGATCACTTGATTTATAACTTGGTATCATCTTCTCCCAGACATTGGATCTGATCTCTACTAAGCCTAACAATGATTCTTGACCCCCTCTACCCCCAGTCTGGCAATTTTTAAGAATTATCTTCCTCCTACTCAGCCTCTACTCTGATTTTTTTTTTTTTTGATTATTTTATTTTTATTTTTATTTTTTTATTTTTTTTAATTTTTTTAAAAGATTTTATTTATTTATTCATGATAGAGAGAGAGAGAGAGGCAGAGACACAGGCAGAGGGAGAAGCAGGCTCCATGCACCGGGAGCCCGACGTGGGATTCGATCCCGGGTCTCCAGGATTGCGCCCTGGGCCAAAGGCAGGCGCCAAACCGCTGTGCCACCCAGGGATCCCTGATTATTTTCTTTTTAAAGGGTAGTAGTGATTATGTCACTGTCAATTACTCAAAACAATAAAACAGACTTTTTATGGCTTTCCGTGTCTACAGAAGAAAATATACATACGTGAGACCATTGAATGGCAGGACAGAGTTGAATGTTAACGGAGTTGAAGGTAGCAGTGCAGGTGTCCTTTCACTATAAGACCATTTTAATATGGGGATATGATTTATACACTGAATTAACTTCTTTCTCTTAATGTGTGAGGAATCAGAATGAAGTTGGATTTTACAGCTTATTTCTGTTTGATCTAGCTTTATCTCCCAGCTATATTCATCAGAGAATTAAGTCTATGTGGCTAATATGCAGAATATAGCATCAAGGAGTTACTTCCATAAGGTGTTGGGGCACCCGGGGTTGCTCAGTGGCTGAGCATCTGCCTTTGGCTCAGGTTGTGATCCTGGGGTCCTGGGATTGAGACCCTCATCTGGTGCCCCGCAGGGAGCCTGCTTCTCCCTCTGCCTTATCTATGCCTCTCTCTCTGGGTCTCTCATGAATAAATAAATAAAATCTTTTAAAAATAATAATTCCATAAGGTGTTGAAGGGCATCCCTTTCCTCTATACGCTGTCATGTGCTTTCTAAAGTACACTGCTTTGTACATCAAATTCAGTGTCTCTTTACTGACACTAGTTTCACTTTTGATTACTGTGTCAGTTTGGAATAGAATAAAATACCTATATGAGATTGGATATGCAAAAGTTTTATTGTGGGGGAACTCCCGTGAAGGATAAAGTAGGAGGCTGCTGGAGTAGCAGTGAGAGCCTTCAGACCAAGGGCATGCTGACTCCTGTGAAAGAAGGAAGGGAAAGAAAAATTGAGTGGGAGGAGTCTCTGATTGCAGCACAGTTCTAGGAAATCCCTGGCCAGCCAATGTGAAGTCCAGGAGAGCAAAGAGTGCTGATGACAGGAGTCCTGAGTCTTGCCTGAGTAGGACAGCTCTAATACCACTCTACCCCCCCATGTAAGTCATTACCTGAGAGCCTGAGCGTAGCCCAAGAGGAAGTATGGCCTTGGTGTGACCATCTTAGGAGATCCAAAGGGATGGTAAATGTTGGATAGAAGTGAACTACTGTTTTAGCAGAAGTTTGTTTTAAAGCAGATTTCAGCAGGGCTCCTTCATGGCCATGGCTATCACTAACCTCAAGGGTCATAGCTCCATGAGATGCTAAGGCCAACTAGGGGATAATGTCCATAATAAGTACATTATCATTTTTTTCCCAATCCCATATTGAAGTGTTACCCATATCCATTTTTTTTTTTTTTATTTCTACCCAGTATCCTCTCCTCTCTGCAAAACCCATTTATAAGTCTACGGGGATCTAAATTGAACACAAAACTGGATTTCAGGAAATGTGGAATACCTATTCCTTCCGGTATCTGAATTTTATTTAGGGCCGATTCCATTTCGCTATGGATTGGTGCCTTCCTAGGTTGCTCTTCAAAACTCCAATGGAAATAAACTGTTTGATCCTCTCTACCTGGTACATTAGCCGTAGAGGTTTGGATTTACCTGGTAGAAATAGTTTGGAGAGCAGTCTGGGTCCCCCACTATGCTATCTGCTTTAGCAGAATAGGATAAAGATTTTTTTAAAGGAGCACTTTTTTCATGAATACTGAAGGCCGCTAGCCCCTTACGGTCGATTAAATCATCTGCTCTATTTTGATATAGAGAATTTGTAAAGCAACTCATCTTTGGTCTCTTTCCTAATGACCGCTGTAAGAAATTCACTGATTGTTCAGCTTGTGTTTACCCAGCTCCCTCATCAACTCTACCTTTATATTTCATTAGTATTGGTCTTGACTACATCTTAAACCATATGGAAGTGACAGAGTGCAAATTCTTTCAATCTATGGCTTATGCTTTTATTCAGCCTTCTGAGATTTTCCACCTTTCTCCATGAGAAAAGCAAGCTCCAGTAGATGCTATCCTTCTGGTCTTGCCTCAGAATGAGATTGGTGTAGCCAACCCAAAATCAGTAAAAATCCTGAATCAGAGCAACCCAATCTAACACACAAATGTATGATTGAGAAATGACTGCCTACTCTTTCATACCACTATACCACTGCAGTTTTGTTATGCAGTTAAAATGACTCCAGTAAGTACACTATTATCCCCAGTATCATTGATAAAGAAGTCAGGTGTTTTTTTTTTTTTTTTTTTTTTGTGACTTAATCCCTTTTGCTCTGTGATCCAAAACCTGACCGTCTTCCATGAAGAGTGGTCATCCTGCAATCCAGTTACAGACTTCCCTCCATTTAAGTACCTTTGTCTCCTGTGGTCCTTTTATTTGTGACTAGAATGGGTCATAGGAAATATACACAATAAATAAATTGAAAAAGGTAAAACCAATAGGGAACAAAGTAGTAGTTTTCAATTTTCAGTAGAGATTGGATGTAAAAGAGTGAACCCTTGTCATAAATATGTGCCACCAAGGTAGAAAGATTTCTTAAGGTATGCATAGGGAAAACTAACTCACAGCCAATAGCAGATGTATACTTGTGAATGCAACATCACTCATTTATAGATGTGTATTGAACATTTTGTAGGGAATTCATAGAAATGAGTCAGTTTTATGGAATTGACCCAATAGGATTAGAGGAGCATACATACATGAATAAAAATGGATACTGAACAACTAAACAGGTTTTTAAAGAGTTTTATTGGGAAAATTATACAAGCTTTAGGAAATATCATCAATTCTTCTGATGCTACCCAGCAAAATGCAAATTGTAGCAAGCTAAAGTGATTTTTGAAGATTACTGAAATCAATGCTAGAGAGAGGTTAGGAGCTTTAGACTAAATCCAATATGTTGGTGAAGAAAAAGAGCTTTGTAGCTTAGATATGACAATTTTTGAGGGCACCAACTTGCTGAGATCCTGAAGTCATTTATAAACGTATGTATGTGTAGATGAATGTGTTTTTATTGAAGTGGCAATATGGATCCACCTGAAACGTTCCCATGGTAATGATATTCTAGAATTATTTTTCTATACATCTCATGTTTATTAATTTTCAATTTCATTGGCTTGGTAATAAGTTGAACTGTGCCTTTTCAATAAAGGGGCACAAGCTTAGATTCTGTGTGTGTGTGTGTGTGTGTGTGTGTGTGTGTGTCTTTCTTCCTTCATTATTTGTCTTTTTCTCCCATCTTTCCCAGGCCCATACCCTCCCTGACTATCACAAATCTTTTGTTGTGTGGGTAACACAGCAACCAAGCTCACAAAAGCAGCAGACATTTTAGTTGTCTCTTTGACTTGAATTCTAAGTAAATGTCAGAGTAGATACAAAAAGAAGGAATTATTATGCTAAACACCAAAAGTAAGTAAATTCTCTGAATACATGTAAATATTTTATTTCCCAGATGGGCAGAATGAACATAAATATATATATATATATATATATATATATATATATATATATACACACACACACATATTTGTAAAGGAAAATATCTATTGCTGATTATGTGTTCTCTTTTTCTTTATTAAAAAAGTCAAAGCATAATACCATTTTAAAGCTCTACAGATAGACATGGTCTTTTGTTGAATTATCTCAAGCCTTTAATATTGGGATGTTTAAGAAGTGTATAGATATTTTCTTGCAGTTTTTATGAATGCGAACTTTGGTTTGGGATTGAAATTTCAGACAGTGACAGTAGATACTTTAAAACAACTAGTTTTTTAAAAGAAAACACATAAAAACTGCTGGTGTGCATATACTACCATATTAATGTATTTAATTTATATTTGTTTTCATACTATCCATACCCTTCAGCACTTTTCTTTAATCATTTTATAATTTATCTTTGAGCTCTTTACAAATCAACATATACCAAGTAATTTTTTCTGAAGAATAGAATTGATTTTTATGGATATGCCATAATTATAGAAACAATTTCCCCTATTGATGAAGATTTGGATGGTTTTTGTTATTTTACTAAGAACATAATTTTGTATGTTTGATAACTACTTAAACATGTCTAGAATGATGGATTTGTAGATTGTCTCCATTTTCTCTAACTACAAATATTAATGAATATGTTCACATGCAGTCTGCTGTTTTTTGTGCATATATTGTGTAAATTCTTACACTAAAATTGCTTTGAAAAGGGTCATGCATATTTATAAATTTGTTAGATATTACCATATAACCCTTCAAATTTTTGCATGAAAGTGCTCTTCTCCCCACACTATTAAAATATTAAAATTTCAAACTTTAAAATATTTTTACAGGTCTAACATGTGAAAAATACTTTTGTTTTGATTTCTATTTCTGCAATACATAGGGATAAAGGTCACTATTCCTTTTAAATTACTTTTCTGTGAAATATCATTCATTGCAGTTTTGGATTCTATTTCCCAATAAAAATATGCACCCTGGATGAATCAAATGTAGCAATGAAGCAGAAAGTCAAATTGAGGAAAAAAATATATTTGAATTAATACTAGATTTTTAGATCCCCTGACAAGGATGCTTATAAAACATTGTGAATTCTAAAGAAAGTCTCAAAAAAAAAAAAATGACTCCCCACAACCTAAGAATGATTTGAACAATGATCAACAATTTTTATTCCAACCGATATAAGGAAAATATTTTTATACTCTAACATGCATACATCTTCCTTCAAAAGGAAGCATATCAAAATTACATAATTACTGAGTTTCTTTAAATATACTATTGCATCATTTTTCCCATTTCTGATATTCATGAAAAACTAGATCTCAACTAAGAGGTATTCATTTTAGGAACTTTTACATTTTCATATATGAAATACATGTGATTTAACTTCATCACAGTCCTGTTGAGAGGAATTTAAATGAAATGTATGCAGAGCAACAAACAAAACAGAGGGTTGGCTTCTTAAAACTCCCTTTCTATAGCCATAGAAGTTATTTCTCTGAGGAAACAATAACAAGGGTAACACAAATCAGCTCTTGCTTAATCATTTTGAAGATTTTGTGAATTTTAAGAAATTCAAAAATTAATATAAAATTATATATTTCTATATTTCCTTTGTGCTGATGTATGTAGGTAAAAATACATTTTGTGAACAACTCCAGGAAAAATATTAGATAGGATTTTGATGATAAATAAGAATAAGCATCAGTACCCAGGCAAAGGATTATCCTCAATGGTGGCAATAAAAGATAGAAGAGAAGGATACATCTGAAAGGAAGATGAAAGATTTTATTTAAAGTTTCCATTCTTTCTATGAGACAAATATCTACTGATTGTCATATGACGTACTTTATAAAAGTATTTAAATGTTTTCCTTCATTTTATATTCTTTGGAACAATTTATCATTGGGACTATCTGGTTTTAAAAATTTGGTTCAGTCTTCTTGAGAAAGTAACAAAACCTGATGGTTTGAGGAGCAATTCCTTGACAGTCTTCTGTATTCATTCTAACGAAATTAATGTATTTAAGCTTACTATTTCTTTTGTGGTCAATTTGGAAAATTGCATTTTCAAATCAAATCTTTCTTTTTAACTTAAGTTTCCATATGTATGTGCCTAGAAGTCTGTGGAATGGACATTATTGGAATTTGTGTTTTCTCTTTTAATAGTTATGTCCTCCTTTGTCATTTCTTATTTTGTAGACTTGTGACTTTTTACCCTACAAAATGGATTAATGGATATTATTGGATATTATGGATATTAATGGATAAAATTGATATTATTTTATTGACCTTGTTGATTTGTTCACACGAACCAAGATTATGGTTTATTATTAGATCTATTCTGTTTTAAGTGTGTCCTTAATTTCTTTTTTAGTTTGTGCTTCTCAGATCAGAACCACTGAGGACAGTATCCATAGTGACTACCTGTGTGGTGAAATCATAGCATGAGTTGACTTCATTGAGTTTAGTGATTTTTGTGTCTAAGGCTATGGTCCTTATCAGGCCATGTTTTGAACCCTGGTAATTAATTGGAAAGGCCATAACTGAAAAGCAATAAAAAAACCCTATATTATTGGATTAACTTTATTAAAATGAATAATTTTCCACTGTACCATAGTGTCACATCCCTTGGTTGAATATATTTGTTGTCTCAGTTCTTTGAGTTATTCTTTAAATAGAATGTAAAATATTACAGACAGTAAAGATATTCTGACCTAGCAAAACTGAGATTTCCAGGAGAAAGTATGCACATACATTTGAAGTAGACATCATCAAAAAATGAGAGTATAAAATATCAAATGTCAAGAAATTAGCCATCTTTGTGGTAATATATCTAGTGCAAAAATGAGATACATATTTAATGATTTTCTCTGAGGTGTTAATAAAGGATCTTGAAGTCTTTAATTTTATCATTTACCTTTATTACAAACTTTTTAAAAAGACTACTGTTTCAATAGTTTCCACCACTTTCAAAAATGGTTGTGTATTCCCACTTTTTTAGAGACTTTAGTTTGAATTTTACACCTTTTATCTTGCTATATCTGAATATACATTCTTTTAGTCCTACAACTAGAGAGAATAAGAAAGCAATGTTTTGAGAATATATTTACAGTTCTTTTCCCCTTAAAATTCTATCACATTGCATTGTTCTCCTTGAAAAAAATCATTCTAAAAGAGAATTAAAAAGAACAACCTGGACACCAACCCCACAATCAAATCCACAGGGATCTTTGAATGGCCGTATAGAACAGGTTCATTGTAATCAATGTTAGTCATTCTTACTGAACATAAATCAAGTAAAATGAATTCAAAGGAAGCACATAGTATCATTCTCTTTTTGGAACATTAGGTTTTTTTCTTTTTTCCTACAAAGTTAGAAAATTGGAAATTCCAAATCATTTAATGTTTCTATTTTCAGCAGAATGATATAGATGAAAGAGAAACTCATTTTAGTAAAGTAACATCTTTAGGTGGTTTTTTTTTTTTTAAGATTTTATTTACTGATGAGAAACAGAGAGAGAGAGAGAGAGAGAGAGGCAGAGACACAGGCAGAGGAAGAAGCAGGCTCCATGCAGGGAGCCTGTGGTGGGACTCGATCCTGGAGATCTGAGATCACACCCTGGGCTGAAGGCAGTGTTAAACAGCTGAGCCACTCAGGCTGCCCTTTAGGTGCTTTTATTACTGGCCAGTATAAAAAAAAAAATTGTGACTTTCCTCCTCATCAAATCTTACTCCCTGAAAAAATTATTGAAATCCTCCTTTTAATGTTTTTACATTAAAAATATTCTATGATCACATTGATAAATGAACAAGTACAATCATTATTTGCTTAAATATGTATTTAAGGGATTATAATCTATAAAATGGATAAATTTTTAGCAGGCCTCACCTTACCTAATATTGCTCCTCAATTATATATATATATATATTTTTTTTTTCTTAAAATGGTGTTAAGTTTTGATTCAGAGAGGAACTAGCCTATCTGAAGCAGGATTTCTAAAATGTTGCTTTTTGGGACACTTATTTACATTTGTCAAACAATATTTTGAGGAGATAAAATGTTCCTTGAAATAGAGTTTGCCAAAGTTGGAGACACAACACAAGATTAATAAAATAGGTTATAATGCATTGTAGTTTGCTTTGGTAATACAAAAAGCAGAACTCCTTCTGGAGTTAGAAAAGATTACATGAAGTAAACTTGGTTCTGGGGGAAGAATAGGGGATTACCAATGACTTGGAAGGAATAAAAGCAAAGTTATTAGGCAAGAAGAAACAAAAAAAAATACAAAGGTATAAGTTACGAAAATGTAAAAGGTCATATTAATAGCAACCACAATAACAATAAATTCAACACATGACAGTAGTGAGAATTTCAGCATATCAGCAAAACCAAGTATAGTGGGTTGGCAGGAAATGGGAATGTCCATATAGTTTCTGACACGATTAGAAGATGCCTTAATTTTAAAGAAGAAAGCATGAAATTTTAATCAGTTGATAACATCAATTTTCTCTTTGTCATCTAAGAAGAGACTTGTTTAACCAACCAATTTGCTAGGAAAGGAAAATCTTGGGAAAACCATCAGGATCCTTTTTAACAACCCAGAGAAACGATGAAGACCTGTCCTGAGGTAGTAGAACTGGAGGTAGAGGAGAGAAGCAGTAACTGAGATACAACTCTAAGGTAGAATCAGCCTATTCTGTTGGTTTACTGAAAGTATAAGTCAAGAAAAGAGAATCTAAGAAAATCTAAGATTTCTTATTTTCATAGTAGGGGCTTGCTGATGTCACCACCCAAGGTTTAAACGATAAATGACAGAACATATGGTGGGAGGGGGAAAAAGGTTATTCTGCATATATCCATTTCAAATACCTGAAGAAAGAATAAATGATGTAAGTAGAATTAAATATATGGTTTGACTTGGGAAGATAAACAGGACTAGTGATAGATAGTGTAGCACAGTAGTTGAATTTATGTGAGAGAAAAATACAACAAAAGGAGAAAAAAAGGATTGAACCAGCTGGTTTTAGGATTGGAGATATTTGGAGGAGGAAACATTATTCTAAGGTATAAGGAAATCTCCATCAGTTACGGGGAGGGGTATTACAGAAATTCATAGAATTCCATATCTACCCTAAAGTAGCTTTTACTGTATGTTTTTAATCAGCATAAAATCTTAAATTGGGCCTACTAGAAACATTTCCTATGTGTGTATTTGAATCATTTCATAATCTCAATATCTATCTCAATATCTATACAATCAAAATAACTGTTCCTGATCTAGAAAAATGGAAATTTAAAGATTTAATAACCTTAAAATAGAAGACTCTAATTTATTGGTCTTAAATGGGATTACATATATGACTAGTCCCATTTTGGTGCATGGCTCAAAATCTAAAAGATCTTTAAAAACTTTTTTTAAATTATGTAATTCTTATATATGAAATAGCAGATCATTCAAATATTATAGTTACTGACTACTCAAAAATTTGATTACTTCCCAAGTTCTCTATATAGTAAATTTAGCTCCTCTGTACAACAACAGAACTGATTTATATGGATGTATAGATTAAATCTGTATATATGTGGATTGATATGGTGTTTTTCCAGGAGTGTTAAAAGCAAAACACTGGAAAATGTAAATAGAATAATGTATTCATAGACCTTTATTTCCTAGTTAGAAAAAAGAAAGAAAAAAAAGAAAAGAAAAGAAAGAAAAAAAAAGAAAGAAAGAAAGAAAGAAAGAAAGAAAGAAAGAAAGAAAGAAGAAAGAAAGAAAGAAAAAGAAAAAGAAAAAGAAAAGAAGAAATAGAATGCCACTAAGTATTCATCTGGACAAAACCACTACAGAAAAATCCCTAAGATCTCACTTATTTTCTGTAGGCAGCTGCTATCTGAGATTTAGAGTAGTTAACTCTAGTGTAAAATAAGGATTCAATAAAAATTTAGGTTGAGGAGTGTGACTCCTATGTCTGATTTTCCTTTGGAAAAAACTTGAGAACATCCTTTAAACTGAAGTTCTTCAGAGAAAGATTTAGTTTGCATAACCCTTCAGTTTTTAAGAGATGCTGAGGAAATTGTTGCAAATATAAGTACTCCATTGAGCTCTAACCTAGATAATTCTGTGGGAAAACAAAATAAAACTGAAACTCTATGGTATCTGCAAACAGTGGGAAAGTAGAGACAGATGAGTTTGACACCCACTTGTGGAAGCTTTTCTCAAAAATGAAGAAAAAAAGAAACTTATTTGTAAAGCATTAAAATATTTGAAACTAAGGAAAAGAGAGATTGGTGAAAAGAAGAACACTTTATTTTTTGCCATAGTCTCGTTTACATTGGACTTCTGCATTAGCATTCTGGTTTATCTCTTTGCTTCAAATCATACCCTCTACCCACTAGAGATTTTCCTCTCATATTTTAAGCTGAAGCTCATTATTTTTAAGTGTAAATAAAATCATGAATTTCTCTACTCAAAGTCCTGCAAAGACTCCATCATCCTGGGGATACAATTTTAGCTGTGCCCCACAGTGTCAAAGGCCTTCCATGATCTGAAACTGAGGGTTATTGGATGGCTAACACTCTCTCCATTCCCATTTTCTGTCCTTTCTGCTCTCTCTGAGCTAGTGGAAATATAAAAGGTAATTCCTCATGTTAAGGAAAGGAACTCCAAGGAATTATTTTAGTTTTTGTAAAATGTCAAGTGTTCCGAGGAGAGAGATGTAGTGAGAGACTCAGAGGAGGAGTGGAGAGAAGAGGGATGGGGAGAAAGAGAAAAGAGAGAGTTTCAAATAAGGGTATGTAGAAGAATGGAGTGGGCAAGACATTTTTCTCCTATCCACTCTGAAGTGTGTGCCTGCCAGAACCATTTACTGGAGCTGCTAAACAGCTTTGTTAAGGTGTTTATCCCCTAGACACAGTTCTGAGCTGCGAGTAGTCAGTGGTATAGAAACAAATTCAGAGTATGCCAAGAACACAAGACAAGGTTTCCTAGGCAGACAGTGTTGTGACTCATCTGCATAATCCCCTCACCATGCTCAAGAAGGAGGAAGAAGGAGACCATGAATCCTGGGGATGTCAGCCCTGACAGCTTTATTACAAAGAAGGAGCCACTCAACTACTATACATTCTGGCATCACTACTTCCAGGCAAGTGAGATCTACCCAATTGGATTCCTTGCTAATTTATTTCTCTCTAAGATACAAAGGGGAGAAAAATGAAAATGAGCTCTGACTATACTAAATCACTCCAAGAAATTCAGTTTCTTCAACAGTTTCCTTAGGCTACCAGGACTATGAGATATAAGAAGATGGAAAGAAAAAAAATGGATTTTCAGTTTCCATTCCACATTCATCAGAGCTACTTAAAAAAAAAAAAATCTTTATTTTAGAAAGAGTGAGAGCATGTGAGCAGGAGGAAGGGCAGAGGGAGAAGGAGAGAATCTCAAGCAGATTCCCCACTGGGCAGAGAGCTCTATATGGGGCTCGATCTCACAACCCTAAGATCATGACCTGAGCTGAAATCAAAAGTCAAAAGCTCAAGCACCTCAGCACCCCAGGGTTACTTTTCAATCTACACATTGTTACTGTCAGTGCTATTGTCTTTTATCCTCTCATCCCTTTTGTCTCACTCTCCCTTCCTACCTCTGTCTTTTTCTTTTTCCCAATCTCTCTCTCTCTCTCTCTGACTTTCTTCCTCCATTCTGTTAATGGGGGAATTTGTTAGTCCATTTGTCACTTTATTTTAAAAAAGTACAAATAAATTAAAAAAAAAAAACCTTTTATGTTGCAGTAATACATCAGCTGTACTCATCTATTATCTGTCTGCCTATCCATCATCTATCCATTATATTCCCATATTGAAAAAGAGTTAAGTTGGTATTTTAATTACTGAGGAGGGTACTTGACAGGATGACCACTGGGTATTTATACTATATGTTGGCAAATCGAATTTCAATTAAAAAAAATAATTTACCTAGTTTTGTTTTTTTCTTGAGCCAGATGTGGGACTAGTAAAAAGCAAAGGAGGAAATTAAAAGTGCAATTTTTATGAATTTTAAAACTGGAAAATGGATGCCTAAACAGACTTAGATAAGCAGACTTGTCTAAATATGTTTCAAGGATTTGAATTCCAGATTAGATTACTCTCCGAAGTGTTAGAACTACATGAGGTATTGTTAGGTCTGGATTCTGCTAATCAAAGAGAAGAAATGTGGTTCAGAAAAGTCAGCACCTGTCAGAATATTATTGAAAATAGAAGGGGAAAATAGTGTACAATATTAACAGAGGAATGATCTACTCTAGTGCATATGTGCGTTTTAAATATTCCCTCTGGCTCTGTCACAGGGAACAACAGTGGAGGCAGGGGAGTAAAGGAAATGATTATCTCAGTAAAAGTTAATTGATGACAGTGGCTTAGACAAGAGTGGAGGGTACCACAGTGGAGCCTCTAAGGTAGCCAGATTCAGAAATAGTTTGGGAGTCAGTAATCAAGACTTCCTGATAAAGTGATTTTGGACTGCAGTAAAAGGAAAACAAAATATATTAGTGTTAGATTTTAGTGGTGATGTAAATGGTGTTGTTATTTATTGAAATATAAAAACTGACCAGAATGTAGAATGCAGAGTACTAGATATCAGGAAGTCTTCAATGGAATTGTTTAGCTTAGGTACGTAGTGTACATTCTGTCCTATACATTAGACAACCCTAGGGGATCTAAGGTACAAGGTATTCAATGCAGACTTTTACCTCGAGACCATCAAATGATTGTCTTAAGCTGGATAAACAAGTGTGAAGTTTCAAACTGGAGGTGGTTTTTAAAAACTGCCTAGTGAGTATGTCTCAAGGCGTGCAACTCTATGACGTAAGCCTTCAAAGGAGTAGCAAAAGGGAACTGAGAGGTAGCTCCTGTTGCACTCCAGTGTTTAAGGGATATGCCACAGATGGGAGCCAGCAAAAAGCCTAAGAGAAGTCACTGAGATAGGAGGAAATCTTGAAAGCAAAATAAAAATGTGTTTCAAAGAGGTGGTTATGGTAACAGTCTCTGATGTGGCTGGAAAAGTCAAGTAAGACGAGAACTGAACAGCAAGGAAGGTAGTGGAAAAATTGTTAAGAAAAACCTCCTGCAGTCGAGGAGAAAGAAAGCCAAGTGTAGTGAGTTGTGGAGGGAATGAGAAGCAAGCAAGCGAGAGGGGACAGCCACTAAAGAAAACTCTCAAACTTTTAAAGAGTTTTGCTGTGAAATGGATCTAAACATTCAGTTTATGTTGGAGGTAGATTTAGGGTTGAGAAATTTTTGCAGCTTTCTTTTAATTATTTTAAATATTAAATATTTTTAGTTTTTAAATAAACCTACTAAGGTATTTTTATACCCTTGAAGATGATTCAGGAGAGTAAGGGAAACTGCTAACAATATAATGAAAATGAGAGGAGAAAAAACCTCCTCATATGGCTGATGGGGCAAGATCCATGACACAGATGGAGGGTCTGGGCTTTGATGGATACAAAAATGAGTCATTTATTGTACTAAGAAGGAAGGACATAAATGGTAGATTAGTCGATATGAAAGTGGGAATATTAAATAGTTCCTCAATATTGTTCATAATTTCTCAGTTGGAAAACATCATGAGTTAGATTAGAGAAGCTGGCTTTGGAAGAAGGGTCACAATATAAAATATTTGCTTTGTAAAATGGGAAATCACACATTTTAGGAAAGTGTAGGAGGACAATGCTAAGTGCCCATTTGTTATTTGTTGGCATAAATGTTAAGTGAGAAAAGTGAGTCTTATGGGGTTTCCTGTTTTTCTTTTTCTTCCTGGAAATTTTCAGCTGTTTTGGTGAAGATAAAGAGTAGACGGCTGGCTGGGTTTAAGCAGGACCAGATTTGGTCAGGCATGACAGTCATTAGAGCTATTAGTAAATACTCCAATTTTCTCCCCTTCCAAGTACTAATAAGATTGTGCAGCCTTACCCCTTGAGATTAAGTGTAATTATGTGACTTGGTTTTTTTCCAAAAATGTAAGCTAATTTGACATATATTACTTCTGAATTAAGCTCTAAGAGCCATAGCATAAATTTTTCACATCCTCCTGCTATAACTACTAGAGATTTTTGCCAGTTCTGAACTTAAGAGATATGGATCAGGATGTAGTAATTGCAAAGAATAAATCCTTAGTTGATGTGTTTATTATCGAGTGTTTTTGTTACTATAGTGTTACTGAAAGTACCGCAATACAGTAAGCTAATACAAAGAGAAGAAATCAAAGAAACTACGGCTATTTATCAGGGCCTGACTATCATCCTGCACCAAATGATGTAAGGTGCACAAAAAGAAAGGTGAGTTAATAGAAAAAAAAAATAGCAGGCTCAATGGATTGGGTTTCTGAATGAAGTTGAAATGTATTTCTTTAATTGGTGGAAATAGAGTAAATGATCTAAAAAGCGGGTAATTGTTTTAGAGCGCAAAGCTTGAAATTGAATTTCAGAGATAATTCAGTTGGGTATGACACGACCTTGGTTATTACTCTGGAGATGTGTCGTTGAGGTTGGGTGGATGAAAAGATCATTAAAAGTGAGGAGGTACAAGATCTGAGAGGCCAGGATGTAGATGGATATCTCCTAGGCATTGCAAATTTAACAAATCATATGCTACATAAAAGTATGTATATTACCTGGTAAAACATACAAGATAACTTACAATTTTTATGGTCTTATTTCCTACTAAGATTTGATTGATTTCTAATCAATCTACTCCTCAGGTTCTGCATTCTAATCACAGAAATATCCTTTTTCCCCCCTAAAAATACTGTGTTCTTCCTTGAACCTAGGCCTTTGTACATGCTCTTTCCTTTTCCCTATACCAGGAACTGTCTCCTCCCCAAACTCACTCTGCTCCAATACACTTTCCTCAGGAAATATAGTGGTGGTTGTTTTTTTTTTGTTTTGTTTTGTTTTTGTTGTTATTGTTGTTTTTAAAATCAACCTGAACAATGTTTCCAATGGAAGAAATTTACCCACGCCCACCTCTAAAACTGAAGATCTTATTGATTCCATGGTACCGTGTTATTTTTCCTGTCACAGTATTCTAAATATAAATAAGTTTTCTTCTTGCCTTGCTAATCTGAGATCTTTCTGATGTTAGGAAATGTGTATTTTTGCCTGATGTATCCCATTTACCTGTGAAGTTAAGCTAATTGAACAAGTTCATTGTTCAAAACTATGATTTTGAGGTTAGCCTGGGTGGCTCAGTGGTAGAGCATCTGCCTTTGGCTCAGGTCACGATCCTGGGGTCGTGGGACTAAGTCCCACATCGGACTCCTCTCAGGGAGCCTGCTTCTCCCTCTGCCTCTGCCTCTGCCTCTATCTGTGTCTCTCAAGAATAAATAAATAAATAAAATCTTAAAAAAAACTCTGATTTTGAAAGAATGAATTTATGGAAAACTTCTTTAAAAGTTTTAGACACAATAGTGAGATTGTATCTATTTCTCTATTTGCTTCTTTGTTCACAAAAGCATATCTTTTTCATGTGCTTAAAAAGTTGATGATCAACAGCTATATCTTTGATAAACTACAAAGAAGATTAAACACCTTAGAACAAATGCACTATTTGATTAAAAAGGGCAACACTTGAAAATAACAGACATTAAATTTTATTCTTTAAATTCTCTTTAAGCTTCATTTAAAGGAAAAATTAATCAGAATTGAGATTTCAATGAAGTGACAACATTGGTTAAAAGTGAGAGTTAAGTGAAAATGAGAATAATCATTTTGTGGAAACAAAAGGAAACAAGTTGGTGAATTTATAGTTCTGGATTGTGTTCCCAGTTCTTTCAGGTCTTGATGTTCAAATTTTTATTTGTTCAAATTGTTTCTTTATGTTAGCCAAACTATATGAAAAAATAGACTAAAATTGTTCTGAGGATAAATAAGAAACACCATAAATTGCTTTACAAGTCCTGCCAGAATATTTTGAGATACATATTATCTTCTTTCTAATTACCTTTAAGAATGGAATTTTGAAATGTGACGTAAAACAGAAGGGTGCTACCTGTGCAAACACTAGGTTGTCTTTTTTGTTTTTATCAAAAATTCAGGAATATAGAAAGTAGAACTATTTTACATTGTAAATTCTTTTGTTAGAAAGATAAGTTGCTGAAAAAAGAATTATACAGTGTTTTGTTTGAAGTCTTTTTAGGAAAATGATAAATGTATTTTATTGTGTTAACCCATAGGTTAAATGTTATGAGACCAGAGTATTCAACTTTTTTTTTTTTTTTTCCTGAGTCATCATTAAAAATCCTGCAGTAGTGGGGCTCTTGATTGGCTCAGTCGGTAAAGCCTCTAACTCTTGATTTCAGTTCAGATCATGATCTCAGGGCTATAAGATTGAACCCTATATAGAACTCCACACTCAGCAGCGAGTTTGCTTGAGATTCTTACCTTCTACCTCTGACCCTTCCCCTGCTCACATTCTCTCCCTCCCCGCCCCAGCCCTCCCTCTTCCCTCTCTCTCTCTCAAAAAAAGAAAAAAAATTCCAGCATTAGTTATAATCCTATAATTCTACTGCATTAGTTATAGTCAGTTTTATGTGTCAACTTGATAAGACTTACAATTCCAGTTATTTAATAAAATAGGTGTTGCCATGAAGTTATTTTGCAGATATGAGGGAAATCCATAATCAATTGATTTTTGGTAACAAAGATTTTCCCGGATAATCTGTGTGGAATTGCTCCATCATTTGAAACAAGGCCTTAAGGACAGAAGTAAGACTTTCTTGAATAAGAGGAAATTGTGCATGTGACCACCAGCCTCAGTATGTGCCCAGCAGTTCCATTTGACTCTCTTACTGTCCCACCCTCCGTATTCCAGACTTGGCTGGCCAGTTCTCACAGACATGTAGGTAAATGGCTTTTAATAAATCCCCTAATATATATAGATATGTATCTATCTATCTCTACTGCATAGATAATCTATTGCTCATATTCACATGCTCTATCTCTGTGTATATACATATATGTATATTTTACATATATAAAATATATAAGCATAATGTATATAAAATATATAAATATATGATAAATATATTAAAATATATAATATATAAAATATTTTAAGATGTATGAATATAAAACACAAAAATATTTAAAAATATATAAATATAAAATATATGTATATATGTTTATATGTAAAATATATCTAAGGTATATAATATGTAAATTTATGAATTTATATTCATACTTCATATCATATATAATTACATATAAACATGAAATATGATTATAATATATAATATCATGTATATATATATATACATATGTATATATATAATCTCCTGTTGCTTTTGTTTCTCTGCTTACTCCTTTTGTTTCTCTGATTACACCTACCCAGAAGTATCAAGATCATTCTTATTTCTTCCCACACCTAATTTCCTCTCTGATTGTCAGGATTTTTAGAGCTGATCCATATATTCCTGTTCAAGATTTTGCTTCTGACTGGGAGTATTAATAACTAAATAATGAGTTTATATCGTATAAAAAACCAACAGTAATGGAAAATGAGTTTTTAAATAGAAAAAGATATCTTTCTTATATAAGTACTATTGTGCCTATTGAATAAAGTTGAAAAGCTAAATAATACCAAATAATAAAAAAAGGAGACATTTTATTGATAATCCAAGAAGTAAATATGAATTTTGTCTTTAGGCAGGTACAATGGCAAAATAAAGATTAGTTAATGCATATGATTTAAATACCTCCTTTGTAACAGATTACTTCATACAAAGATTTTTTAGAGTTTTTCAGAGAAGTTTCATATTCACAGCAAAATTGAAAACATACAGAGATTTCCAATTTACCATCTGTCCTTACACATGAATAGCCTCTCCTATGATCAACATCCCCTACCAGAGTGCTACATTTGCTACAATTTGATGAACCTACATTGACACATTATAATCCCCCAAAGTCTAGGGTTTGCATAACAAAGTGTGTTATACATTCTCTGGATTTGGACAAATGAATAATTCCATGCAACCATAATTACAGTGTCATACAAGGTAGTTTCAGTGCCATGAGAATCACCTATGCTCCACCTATTCATCCCTTCAACCTCTGGCAACCAAGAATCATTTTATTGTTTCCATAGTTTTGCCTTTTGCAGAGTGTAATATAGTTGACATTATTAAATTTTCAGCCTTTTGGGACTGATTTCTTTCACTTAGTTACATGCATTTAAGATTCCTAGATGCTATTTCATACCTTGATAGATCATTTCTTTTTGGGACCTTCCACAGGTTGGTTTATTCATTCTGGATACCTTGACTGCTTCCAAGTTTTGAAAATTAGGAAATATAGATGCTATAAACATCTGTGTGTAGGTTTTTTTGTAGATATAAGGTTGGGTAAATACCAAGAGACATAATTCTTGGATTATATGGTCATAGTGTATTTAATATGTAAGAAACCACCACACTATCTTCCAAAGAGGCTGTGTCATTTTGCAGTCCCACCAGCCCATTTGTAATCAGATTCTTTTTTGTTGTTGAATTTTAAGAGTTCTCTGAATGTTTTGGATAATAGTCCTTTATTATATGTGTTTTTTTGCAAATATTTTCTCAGTCTGTGGCTTGTCTTCTCATTCTTTCAGCATTCTTTTACAAAGTTGAAGGTTTAATGAAGTCCAGTTTATCAATTATTTCTTTCATAGATTGTGTATTTGGTGTTGTGTCTATAAAATCATTGTGATATCCAAGGTCAGCTAGATTTTCTCCTATGTTACTTTGTAGAAGTTCTACAGTTTTGCATTTTACATTTAGCTCTATGATCCTTTTTGAATTAATTTTTGTAAAGGGTGTAAGGTTAGTGTCTAGTGTCTAGAGTCATCTTTTTCTTTCTTTCTTTCTTTTTTTTTTTTTTTTTGGATGTAGATGGCTAGTTATTCCAAAATCATTGATTGAAGAGATTATCTTTGCTCCACTATGTTATCTCTGCTCTTTCATCAGAAATCAGTTGACACTGAGGTCTATTGCTAGGCTCTCTATTCTCTTCCATTTGTCTGTCTATTCACTTACCAATACAATGCTGTCTTGATAACTATAAATTTATAGTAAATATTGAAGGAGGGTAGTATGAGGCTTTCACTATATTTCCTGCAGTTTTTTACTGGCTATTCTTGGTCTTTTGCCTCTCCATATAAATGTTACAATCAGTTTATTGATATCCAGAAAATAACTTGCTGACATTTTCATTGGGATTACGTTGATTTTATAGATGAAGTTGTACAATGTTTTCCCTCACATGTTTGTAAGCTTTATGAAATATGAGTCATACTGGAAAAGTTCTAGGTCTGGACTTTCTATTAGAGCTGTTTGCAGGGATGAAAATGTCCTATATCTGCAGGCTAAAACTGTGCAATATACTAGCCACATGTGTCTACCAAGCACTAAAAATGTATAGAAGGATCCAGAAACTAATTTTTAAAATGTTATTGTAATTAAGTAAAATTTAAAGATCACCTATAGCTATGTCTACATATGAATAGCACAGATTTAGAGCACAAAATAGAAAATTCTTTGTAAATTAAAGACTAATTTCAGAAAAAAAATTAATTCCTGACCTTCTATGAACACCAATCCATTTTTTTTTAATTAGTACTTTAGGGGGTGTGTGTGTGTGTGTGTGTGTGTGTGTGTGTGATCTATCAAATAGGATGCATTTGATACTTTCATTTTACCAAATTAAAATACTGTGAAGTCACAATTCATAATTTTCATTTAATATATTGCCTTTAAAATTAGAAATTTTAAGACCATATTCATATTTTGATAAATGCTAAAAGTTTTTTCTCAACACCCATATTTTTCTCTATTCTCCCTTCTTACCTTCTCTCAATTTCTTCCACTTCAATTTCTTACACTAAGTACTGTTTTTTATTTGTTTGTATTTATTTATTTAAATCTGAGCATAGTTGGCACACAATGTTACTTTAATTTCAGGTGTACAACTTAGTGATTTGACAAGTTTATACATGATGCTATGTTCACCACAAGGATAGCTACCATCTGTCCCATTACGTTCTTTTTACAGTATCATTGATTGTATTATTTATACTCTGCTTGTTATTCCCATGATCTACTCATTCCATAACTGGAGACCCATATCTCCTTCTCCCCTTCATGGGTTTTGCCCAACCCCAACCCCTCTCCTCCTGGAAACCATCAGTTTGTTCTCTATAGTTCTGAATCTGCTTTTTTTCTGTTTATTCATTTTTAAAAGATTCCATTTATCAGTGGAATCACAGGGTATCTGTCTGACTTTTATCACTTAGCATAATCCCCTCTACGTCCATCCATATAGTCTCAAATGGCATGATCTCATCCTTTTTGGTGGCTGTGTGATATGACAGTCTGTGTGTGTTTGTGTGTGTGTATGTGTGTGTGTGTGTGTACACACGTATTATCTCTATCCATTCATCTGTCAATAGACACTTAGGTTGCTTCCATGTCTTGGCTATTGTAAATAATGCAGCAATAAGCTTTAGAGTACATATGTCTTTCCCATTTAGTGTTTTCATTTTTCCTCAGTAAATACCCAATAGGAGAAATATTCTGTTATATGGCATTTCTACTTTTAATTTTTTGAAGGAATCTCCATACTCTTTTCCACAGTGGCTCAATCAATTTCCATTCCCACCAACCGTGCATGAAGGTTCCCTCCACCGATCGTCAACCAACACGTGTTTCTTGTCATCTTGATTTCAGCCATTCTAACAGGTGTGAGGTGATATCTCATTGTGGTTTTGATTTACATTTCCCTGATGAAAAAGCGATGTTAAGCATCTTTTCATGTGTCTTTTGGCCATTTATATGTTTTCTTTGGAAATATGTCTATTCAGTTCCTCTGCCCATTTTTTAAATGGATTGTTTGGGGATTTTGATGTTTAGCTGTTAGATTTTTTAATATATTTTGGATATTAACCCCTTATTGGCTATATAATTTACAAATATCTTCTCCCATTTAGTGAGTTGTATTCTTGTTCCTTGATGGCTTCCTTCACTGTAGAAAAGCTTTTTATTCTGATATAGTCTCATTTTTTTTCCTTTTTTGCTATTGTTAATCCTGCCTTAGGAGAAATATCTAGAAAAATTACCATGGCTGATGTCATATAAATTACTGCCCATGTTCTCATCTATGAATTTGATTGTTTCAGGCCTCACATTTAGGTCTTTAATTTATTTTTAGTTTATTTGTATGTATGGTGTTAGAGAGTAATCTGGTTTTATTTTTCTTTACACATAGCTGTCCAGTTTTCCCAACACCATTGTTAGACTGTTTTTCATCACCCATTGTATATTCTTGCCTCCTTTGTCATAAATTACTTAACCATATACATGTGATTTATTCCTGGGGTGTCTATTCAATTCCGTTGATCTATATGTCTATTTTTGTTCCAGTACCATGGGTTTTTTGATTACTAGATCTTTGTAGTATATCTTGAAATCTGAAATTGTGATACCTTCAGCTTTATTCTTTTTTCTACAAATTGCTTTGGCTATTCATACAAATTTTAGTATTTTTCTAGTTTTGTGAAAAATGTTGGTATTTTTATAGGGATTACTTAAATCTGACTTTGTTGTTGGTGTATAGAAATGCTACAAATTTCTAGGTATTACTTTTGTATCCTGCCACATTTTTGAATTTGTTTATTGTTTCTAATGTTTTTTTAGTGGAGTCTTTAGGATTTTCTATGTATAGTATCATCTTGTTTGCTAATAGGACAGTTTAACTACTTCTTTACCAATATTGGGGCTTCTTATTTCTTTTTCTTGTCTGAATGCTATGGCTAGGATGTCCAGTACTATGTTGAATTTAAGTGATGAGAGTGGACATCCTTGTCTTGTTCTTGACCTTAAGGGAAAAGCTCTCAGTTTGGTAGAATTCACCAGAATAAATATTATTCTTGATTCTCTGTGTAAAACAAGAAATGTCCCCATTAATTAAAAAGCTAAATAATACTAATTTCAATGTAAATTTTTATTTATTATTTATTTATTTATTTATTTCAGAGAGAGAGAGAGAGAGAGAGAGAGAGAGAAGGAACACGTAAGGAGAGGGGCAAAGGGAGTTCAGAGAGAGAATCCCAAGCAGACTCTATGTTGAGTGCAGAGCCTAATGTGGGATTCCATCTCAGGACCCTGAGATCATGATCTGAGCCAAAACCAAGAGTCAGATGCTTAATGAACCGAGGTATCCAGGTGCCCCTCAATATAAGTATCAACATTTAAGTAGTTACTTTTCAGATATCCACATTAATGTCAAAGATAATGGCCAACATTGGGAGACATTATGGAAAAAAATAAGCTTTCCTTGGTTGGTCATTGTAAACTTCTTTCTCAGAATTTACAGTAATAAATTTCTAAATTATTTAAAAGATAAGTAAATAATGATTCAGTTACTTTGGATTGCTAAGCAACACTAGATAGATTTTTTTTTCCAACAAGAATGATATGGTTTCATCTTATTTTATTATTCTGTATTTAGATACCTTAGAACTTAGTGGTACAATAAAATATTTTTTATCATTTCATTCTTTTTATCATTATAAATCAGTATTTTAAAATCACAAAGAGATTTTTAGACATTTCTTGGTATTGAGTATGGCTATAGTTATTTCACAAATGTGAAATCTCAGAGATGTAGTTTAAATTTATGTAAGAAAGCCAATACAAGATAAAATTTAATCAACAAGTTTTGGATTTTAACTACCATATAACAGTGCATTAGAAACACTAGTGAATATTAAAGCAATGGGCTGATTTAATGCTCTCCTCAGAATGAGTCATTCATATCAACATTTAAACATCTATTTTACTCATATTTCTTTTTCAAAAACTTAGGATAGCTGACAGAAGTTAGAGACAATCTCTGTGATGTGGATTTTATGAATTTAGTCAATTATGAAGTATTAATTTACTCACTATGTTAAATATTGTGGAGTATACATCAGAAAATAAGATATCCTCAGAGTCTAAAATCATAGAGGGCTTATTTGTCAAATGTCTCTTGAATTCTGACAAGTACCATTCAAGCAGTGGTTGAGTGTCTGAGGATAAACCACACTGAGCTCATTAACAGCATGTTTCTTTTATTCTTACAAGTACCTTTTGAATAAAGGTTATATGTCAGAAACTATTAATAAAAATTTTTAAAGTGATTTGTTTCTAGAAAATAACATTTAGTTGAAAATAACTAATTATCTATAGTTCTCAATTGAATGGCCACTTGATTGGAGAAAAAAAAAAAACAAAATAAACCAAGGAAATATGTTATTAAAATGATCATTAAAAATGTTGCCATAATGACCGATTGTTCCACAAAGTCTTCCTTACTGAATGTCCACTGTGAGCACATAATTTGCTTTTGTTTTTAAATATTTTTTTAAATTTATTTATTCATGAGAGACACAGAGAAAGAGAGAGGCAGAGACACAGGGAGGGAGAAGAGGGATCCCGATGCAGGACTCGATTTTGGGACTCTGGGATCATGCCCTGAGCCAAAGGCAGATGCTCACTGAGCCACCCAGGTGTCCCATGAATACATAATTTGTAAATAAAAATTAAAGGCATTCTTATATCCTTAATGTATATATGTTAAGCTGGTTTAGCTATCATTACTCACTTGATATTTGTTTATTAAACAGTCACTATGTTTGATTATTTTCTGGTAATAGAAACAGGAATACCAAATTGCATACATATCAAACTCTGGAACCATATTACCGACCTTGATACTTTTCATAATATTTTTATTTTGAAAAATAAAACCAGATTACTCTCTAACACCATACATAAAAATAAGCTAAACTATTATTTTTTTGAGTAAATAAAATTTTCACTCTTATTTGCTAATATTGTGGTCCAGATTGTTTAACTGACTTTTTTGTTGTTTTTAAGATCATAGAGTTAGTGATTGATAGCCTCAGACATTCACAAAGGCACAGAACATTTCTGTCACTACAAGAAACCTTCATGTTGCCTTTTAATAACCAAACTCACTTACCTGCTGTTAGCTCCTATCCTTCACCCCAGCAATCACTAATCTGTCCTCTATTTCTATAATTCTTCTCTTTCAAAAATGTTGTATAAGTGGAAGGATATACTGCCGTGGCTTTTCCATGCAGCATAACTCTCAGGAGATTCACTCAAGTTTTATAAATAATTTCTTTTTGTTTTTGAATAGTACTATATGGTGTGGGTGTACCAAAGGTTGCTTAAACATTTACTTGTTGAAGAACATCTAATTTTTTTTTCCTGTTCTTTGCTATTACAAATCTCTAGTCATCCAAGAACAGGGTTTTATGTGACTATAGTCTTTATCTCTCTATTTGCTTATTTAGTTTTTAAAAGAAATTGTCAGACTGTTTTCCATAGGGCTTGCCTCATTTTACCTACCCATCAGAAATGTATGAATGATCTAGCTTCTCTGCTTCTCACTAGCATTTGATGTTGTAACTATTATTTTAGCAATTCTGGTAGATGTGTAGAGGTGATTTTAATTTGCATTTCCTAAATGGCTAATGATGTTGAATATCTTTTCAAGAGCTTATTTGCTCTGTGTATCTTCTTCAATGAAATGTATCTTTGCCCATCTTCAAATAGGATTTTTTTCATTTTTGAGGTTTGAGATTTTTTTGCATATTTTAGATATTAATCTTTTGTTAGATGTGTTGCTTGCAAATATTTTCTCCCAGACTGTAATTTGTGGCTTTTTCATCCCTTTGATAGGACTTTTTGTGGAGAAAAAATTAATTTGATTTATTAAATCAAGTTATTGGCATTCAAGAGCTCTAAACCTAATTTAGATCTCAAATTATTTTTCTCTAAAAGTTTTACACTTTTACTATTTAAAATTAAGTTAGTGACCCATATTGAGTTTATATATAGTATGAATGTTGGGTCTGATTCATTTTTTTCCTCTTTAGATTAACCAGTTGTTCCTCACCACGTTTGGTAGGCAACACTTTCCATATTAAATTACTTTTGCACCTTTATAAAAAGAAAATCACTTGGGCATATTTGTGTAATTCTGTTTCTAGATTCTCTATTTTGATTAATTAATATATGTATGTAGCCCTTTGCCAATAGCACACAAACTAGGTATATACTAAACCTTCAAATCTCATGAATTAATTTCTCCCATGTCAAATATATTCTAGTTCATTTTCCATTCCATATAAGTTTTAGAACAATATTATTTTGTCTACAAAAAAATCTTGCTAGGATTATTTTTAGAGGTTTTGTTAAACCCACATTGCAATTTTGTGGAGAATTGGGATCATTATTTTGTTCAGTTTTTCTAGAATATGAATATAATATATCTTTCCATTTATTTAGATCTTCTTTGATTGCTTTCATCACCATTTTATAATTTTTACCATATAAGATCTGAAAATCTTCTGTTAGATTTGTCCCAAAGTATTTCTGTTATTGGATGATTCTATTTTTTAAATTTTATTAAAATTAAAAATATTTTTTATTTTCATTATTTGGGGATATAAAAAAGCTAACATTTTAAAAATTAATATTATATTTTTTTACCTATAAAATGTTAGTGACACACTTTTTTATAATTGAAGCATAATTAACACACAATTTTGTATTAGTTTGAGGTATACAACATATTGATTTGCCAATTTTATACATTTTTCTATGGTCAGCAAGGTAAGTGTAGTGACCATCTGTCACCACACATTATTACATTATTATTGACTATGTTCCATGTAGAGTACTTTTCACCTGTTACTTATTTTATAACCAGAAGTTCAGACCTCCTAATCTCCTTTATCTATTTTGGCCACCCCCAATTCCACTCTGGCAACCATACTTTGTATTTAAGAGTTTGTTCTGTTTTTTAGATTCCACATGTATATAAAGCTATGTGGTATTTGTCTTTGTCTGGCTTATTCCACTTAGCACTCCACTTCCATCACTGTTGTCTCAAATGGTAAGATCTCATTCCTTTTTATGGCTGAGTAATATTTGTGTGTGTGTGTATATATGTGTGTACATGTACACAAACCACACCTTTATCCATTCATCTATCAATGGGTACTTATACTGCTTCCATCTCTTAGCCACTGTAGATAATGCAATGGTGAACATAGGAGCGCACATTTACATTTATGAACATAGCACTTTTGTGTTCTTTTGGCAAGTATTCAATTGTGGAATTTTTGGATTTATATGATATTTATGTTTTTTAATTTTATGAGAAACGTCCATGCTCCTTCCACAAGGGGTTGCACTAATATACATTCCCATCAACAGTGCATGAGAGTTCCTCTTTCTCCATATCTTCACCAACCCTTGTTATTTCTTATCTTTTCAATAATAGCCATTCTGATTGGTGTGAAGTGATATCTCATTGTGGTTTTGATTTGCATTTCACTGATAATTGAAGTTGAACATCTTTTCATGTGTTGGCCATTTGCATGTCTCTTTTGGGGAAAAAAAAAAGCCTATTCAAGTTACTCTACCTGGTTTTGAACTGTATTTTTTTTTTTATATTGAGTTATAGAAGTTCTTTACTGCTTATCAGAAGTTAACCTCTGGGATCCCTAGGTGGCTCAGCAGTTTAGCGCCTGCCTTTGGCCCAGGGCATGATCCTGGAGTCCCAGGATCGAGTCCCACATCAGGCTCCCTTCATGGAGCCTGCTTTTCTCTCTCTGTGTCTCATGAATAAATAAATAAAATCTTTTAAAAAAATAAGTTAATCTTTTATCAGACATGTTATTTACAAATATTTTCTCCCATTTAGTGATTGCTTTTTCATTTTGTTGATAGTTTCCTTTCCTGTTAAGAAAGCTTTTTATTTTGGTGTGGTCATGATGGTATATTTTTGCTTTTGTTTCCCTTCCCTGAGGAAACATATACATAATTATATTGCTAAGGCTGATATTCATGAAATCACTAAGAATGTTTTTTTTTTTTTTTTTTTAAATTTTTTTTTAATTTTTATTTATTTATGATAGTCTCACAGAGAGAGAGAGAGAGGCAGAGACACAGGCAGAGGGAGAAGCAGGCTCCATGCAGGGAGCCCGATGTGGGATTCGATCCCGGGTCTCCAGGATCGCGCCCTGGGCCAAAGGCAGGCGCCAAACCGCTGCGCCACCCAGGGATCCCAAGAATGTTTTCTTTTAGGAGTTTTATGGTTTAAGATTTCATATTTAGGTTTTTAATGCATTTAGAGTTTGTGTTTGCGTGTGGTATAAGAACATGTTCCAGTTTTATTTTTTTGTATGTAGCTGTCCAATTTGCCCAGCACCATTTGTTGAATAGACTATTTTTCACCATTGTATATTCTTGCCTCCTTTATTGGTTGAGTTACAGGGTTAGTCTATCTTTGTCATAGATTAATGGACCATATAGTGTGGGCTTCCTTTTGGGCCCTCTATTCCATTGATATGTGTCTATATTTGTGCAAGTACCATACTGTTTTGCTTACTACAGCTTTATAATATATCCAGAAATCTGTGGTTGTGATACCTCCAGCTGTATTCTTCTGTGTCCAGATTGCTGTGACTATTCTAGATCTTTTGTGGTTCTATACAAATTTGGGGATTATTCATTCTGGTTCTATGAGACATGCTACTGGTATTGTGGTAGGGATTGCATTAGATCAATAGATTGCTTTTAATAGTATTGATATTTTGACAATATTGATTCTTCCAGTATGTGAACATGGTGTATTTTTCCATGTGTTTATCTTATCATCAGTTTCTTTCATTAATGTCCTACAGTTTTCAGAGTACAGGTCTTTGACTATATTGGCTAAATTTTTCCCAGGTTTTTAATTATTTTTGATGCAACCATAAATGGGATTGTTTTTTAAAATTTCTCTTTCTGCTTTGTCATGATTAATGTCTAGAAATGCAACAGATTTCTGTATATTAATTTTATGTCTCGCAACCTTACTGAATTTATCAGTTCTTGTGGAATTTTGGTGGAGTCTTTAAAGTTCTATTGATGCTGTGATGTTATCTGCAAATAGTGACCATTTTACATTTTCCTTATAAATGTGGATGCCATTTATTCTTTCTTGTCTGTATTCTTTGGCTAGAACTGCTAGTAGACTTGCCAATGTTGAGCTCCATTGCCACTCAAGCTGAGCGAATTGCAAACCATTCCCTTGTCTAGCATCATAAAACTTGGGGTTATTAGATGTACATTCCAAACTCTACCCTCCTCTGGGAAAAACTGAAAATTGGACTCTCCTTCCTGACTGTAAGGTGCTGTGCCAGGTACTGGGTTTATGGTATGAACATGTCTCAAATTCTCATACCCATTTCAATATAGGTATTTTCTTAGTCCTTCAATATAGGAACCACTCAACCAGTTTTCTGGATTAGAGAATTGATTCATGTTTAGCTATGCATTTGGTATGTCTATGCTAGGAAGAAAAGTCAGAAGCCTCCCAATCCAGTATCTTGCTGATGTCCCTCTTTGAATGATTTAAGTAGTATTATATATTTAAATTTGATATCTACACATTCATTTTGATAACCACATACTCATTAACAAATACAGAAATACTGTGAATGTTCTAAGGTATTATTTTTGCTTTTTTAAATTTTTGAGCTTTTTTGGTATATTGGAATTTCTATGTAAACTAGAATATGAGGTCATTTGCAAAATAGCAACAGCTTCATTTCTCCCTTTCCAATGTGTATGTCATTTGTGTTATTTTCTTGCCTTTTGTGGTAGATAGAACTGCCTTATGACAGATTACACGAACTTCTGAATATCAAAACTTCCTTGCAACCTTGGAATAAGCTTCAATTCATTTGGGTGTATACTTTGTAATTACTACTAAATTCTATTTTCTAATATTTTGTTGAGAAATTTTGATCTAAATTTATATTAGATACTAATCTGTAGTTTTTTTTATTTTGTCAATTTTTTGGTATCACAATAGTAATAGCTTCAATGAGAAATGTACAATCTTCTATTTTCTGAAAAATATTGTATAGGATTGTGTTAATAACACTTTAATATTTGGCACATTCTTTGCTGAAGATATCTCTGCCTGGAGGTTTCCTTTTTTGAAGTTTAAAATTGCATATTTAGTGTTTTTAATAGTTATGAGTAAATCTTTCATACTAGGTAAATTTAGCGATATTTGTGCTTTTTGCGGAATCACCTCATTTGTTCTCACTTGTCAAATTTATATTTATAGTAGGGTTCAACATATTTCCTTACTATCTTTTTGATCTTTGCAAGCTCTGTAGAGCTATCTGTTGCTTCATTCATGATGTTAGTAATTCATGTCTTCTCCCTTTTTACTTTGCCAGGCTTGCAAGTGGTTTCCCAATTTTATTTATCTTTTCAGAAGAATCGGTTTCTTTTTTTTCCTCTTCAAAGAGTCCAGTTTAATTACATTATTTTTATGATGAAAATTTTATCGATTTTTTCTTTTTATTCCTGTGAATATCCTTGTTTCTGTTTGTTTGTTTGTTTTTGATTCTTAAAGTAGGAGTTTATTGACTTGAAACATACCATTATTCTAAAAATTTTTCTCTTTTAGCTTGTTGATATGGTCAATAAACATTGATTGATTTTTGAATATTGAACTTGCCTTATATCCCTGAAATAATAATTAAAGTTAATGTGATAAATTTCCTTCTCAACGCTGCTTTAGCTATTTTACACCAATTTTGATATGTTGCAGTTTCATTCATTGTTTTGTTTCTCTTGAGATTTCCTTTTGGACCATGATTGTTTAGAAGTAAGTTAATTTTTATAGATTTGGAGATTTCTCATTTTTCTGTTGATTTCTAGTTTGATTACATTGTTTAAAAATACATGGCATGTTTTTTATTATTTTTAAGTTGCTTAGATTTATTTTATGCCCCATAGATATTTAACATCACATTCTACTTGTATCAACATTCTTCAGTTTTTGGGTTTTTTTAATTGAAGTAGGGTTGACACAGTGTTACATTAGTTTCAAGAAGTCTGTATGTTATGCTATGTTACCAAAAATGTGGCTACCATTAGTCCCATACACTTCTATTACAATATTATTGATGACATTCCCTAAATTGTACCTTTTGTTCCCATGATTTTTCCCCTTTATTAATGGAAGTCTGTACCTCCCATGTCCCTTCACTCATTTTATCCATTCCCACAACCTCCTCCCCTCTGGCCACGATCAAATCTCTGTATTTATGTGTTTCTTTCTGCTTTTTCTTCTTTTCTTTTCTTTCTTTTTTTGTTTTCTTTTCTCTTCTTTTCTCTCTCTTTTTTTTTCAAGATTTCACATGTAAGTGAAAACATACGGTATTTGCCTTTGTCTGACTTCTGTCACCTGGCATCATACTTTCTAGGTCCATCCATGTTGCTGCAAATGGCTTACCTTTTATCTCATCCTCTATTATGGCTGAGTAATATTCCTGGGTTTTTGTGTGTCCATCTGTGTGTTTCCATATCTTGGCTATTGTAAATAATGCAATAAACACAGTGGTGGATATATGTTTTTTGAGTTAGTGTTTTTGTTTTCTTTTAGGTAAATCACTGGATCATATGGTATTTAATTTTTGAGGACTGTCTATACTGTTTTCCGCAATGGTTACATCAATATACACTGCCACCAACAATGCATGAGAGTTCTGCTTTCTCTACATATTCATCAACATTTATTTCGTCTTTTTTTTTTATTTCTAGCCATTCTGATATGTGTAAGCTGATCTTATTGTAGTTTAATTTGCACTTCCCCAATGTTTAGTGATGTTGAGCATCTTTGCAAGTGTCTCTTTGCCATCTATATGTCTTCACAGTAAAAATATCCAGATCCCCTGTCCATTTTTAATCAGAATATAGTGTTCAGGTGTATAAATCCTCGGTACATTTCAGAATTAATCCGTTACCAGAAATATCATTTGTGAATATCTCCTCCTATTCAGTAGGTTGCCTTTTTGTTTTGTTTATGGTTTCCTTTGTTGTATATAAGCTTTGTATTTTGGTGTAGACTCGGTAGCTTATTTATACTTTTGTTTCCCTTGCCTAAGGAGATATATCTAGAAAAATGTTGCTACAGCCAATGTCAGAGAAGTTACTGCCTGTTTTCTTTTAGGATTTTTATGGTTTCAAATCTTACACTTAGGTTTTTAATTTTATTTTTGTTTATTACGTTTAGGTTTATTTTTGTGTATGCTGTAACAAAGTGCTTCAGTTTCATTCTTTTGTTTGCAGGTGTTTAGTTTTCCCAATACCACTTATTGAAGAGACTTTTTCTCATTGTATATTCATGTCTCCGTTCATAGATTAATTGACTATATAAGCACAAGTTTAGTTCTGGGCTCTACATTGTTCTGTTCCATTGAACATCATATGTGTCTATTTTTCTGTCAATACCATACTGTTTTGATTACTACAGTTTTGTGGTACATTTGAAATCTGGGAATATGATACCCCCAGTTCTTCTTTCTCAATATTGCTTTGACTATTAAGGATATATTGTGATCCCACACAAATTTCAGTATTATTAGTTCTAGTTCTGTTTAAAATGCTGTTTGTATTTTGGTAATTGAATCTGTAGATTGCTTTGGGTAGTATGGAAATCTTAACAGTATTGATTTTTCTAATCCATGAACATTGGAATATCTTTTGATTTTCTTACGTCATCTTCATTTTTTTTTCATCAATGTTTAATAGTTTCAGATACAAGTCTTCCACATCTGTGGTGAGTTTATTCCTAGGTATTTTATTTTCTTTTTGGTGCTTTTGCAAATGGGATTGTTTTCTTAATTTTTCTTTCTGCTATTTTATTAACGTATGAAAATGCAACCCATTCTATGTATTAATTTTGTATCCAGAAACTTTACAGTATGTATAGTATTATGTCATCTGTAAATAGTGAAATTTTAATTTCTTGCTAATCAATTTGCATGTATTTTATTTCTTTGTTTTTTTTTTTTGGTATTTTATTTTTTTTTAATTTATTTTTTATTGGTGTTCAATTTACTAACATACAGAATAACACCCAGTGCCCGTCACCCATTCACTCCCACCCCCCGCCCTCCTCCCCTTCTACCACCCCTAGTTCGTTTCCCAGAGTTAGCAGTCTTTACGTTCTGTCTCCCTTTCTGATATTTCCCACACATTTCTTCTCCCTTCCCTTATATTCCCTTTCACTATTATTTATATTCCCCAAATGAATGAGAACATATAATGTTTGTCCTTCTCCGACTGACTTACTTCACTCAGCATAATACCCTCCAGTTCCATCCACGTTGAAGCAAATGGTGGGTATTTGTCATTTCTAATAGCTGAGTAATATTCCATTGTATACATAAACCACATCTTCTTTATCCATTCATCTTTCGTTGGACACCGAGGCTCCTTCCACAGTTTGGCTATCGTGGCCATTGCTGCTATAAAGATCGGGGTGCAGGTGTCCCGGCGTTTCATTGCATTTGTATCTTTGGGGTAAATCCCCAACAGTGCAATTGCTGGGTCGTAGGGCAGGTATATTTTTAACTGTTTGAGGAACCTCCACACAGTTTTCCAGAGTGGCTGTACCAGTTCACATTCCCACCAACAGTGTAAGAGGGTTCCCTTTTCTCCGCATCCTCTCCAACATTTGTTGTTTCCTGCCTTGTTAATTTTCCCCATTCTCACTGGTGTGAGGTGGTATCTCATTGTAGTTTTGATTTGTATTTCCCTGATGGCAAGTGATGCAGAACATTTTCTCATATGCATGTTGGTCATGTCTATGTCTTCCTCTGTGAGATTTCTGTTCATGTCTTTTGCCCATTTCATGATTGGATTGTTTGTTTCTTTGGTGTTGAGTTTAATAAGTTCTTTATAGATCTTGGAAACTAGCCCTTTATCTGATATGTCATTTGCAAATATCTTCTCCCATTCTGTAGGTTGTCTTTGAGTTTTGTTGACTGTATCCTTTGCTGTGCAAAAGCTTCTTATCTTGATGAAGTCCCAATAGTTCATTTTTGCTTTTGTTTCTTTTGTCTTCGTGGATGTATCTTGCAAGAAGTTACTATGGCCGAGTTCAAAAAGGGTGTTGCCTGTGTTCTTCTCTAGGATTTTGATGGAATCTTGTCTCACATTTAGATCTTTCATCCATTTTGAGTTTATCTTTGTGTATGGTGAAAGAGAGTGGTCTAGTTTCATTCTTCTGCATGTGGATGTCCAATTTTCCCAGCACCATTTATTGAAGAGACTGTCTTTCTTCCAATGGATAGTCTTTCCTCCTTTATCGAATATTAGTTGCCCATACAGTTCAGGGTCCACTTCTGGATTCTCTATTCTGTTCCACTGATCTATGTGTCTGTTTTTGTGCCAGTACCACACTGTCTTGATGACCACAGCTTTGTAGTACAACCTGAAATCTGGCATTGTGATGCCCCCAGATATGGTTTTCTTTTTTAAAATTCCCCTGGCTATTCGGGGTCTTTTCTGATTCCACACAAATCTTAAAATAATTTGTTCTAACTCTCTGAAGAAAGTCCATGGTATTTTGATAGGGATTGCATTAAACGTGTATATTGCCCTGGGTAACATTGACATTTTCACAATATTAATTCTGCCAATCCATGAGCATGGAATATTTTTCCATCTCTTTGTGTCTTCCTCAATTTCTTTCAGAAGTGTTCTATAGTTTTGAGGGTATAGATCCTTTACATCTTTGGTGAGGTTTATTCCTAGGTATCTTATGCTTTTGGGTGCAATTGTAAATGGGATTGACTCCTTAATTTCTCTTTCTTCAGTCTCATTGTTAGTGTATAGAAATGCCACTGACTTCTGGGCATTGATTTTGTATCCTGCCACGCTACCGAATTGCTGTATGAGTTCTAGCAATCTTGGGGTGGAGACTTTTGGGTTTTCTATGTAGAGTATCATGTCATCGGCGAAGAGGGAGAGTTTGACTTCTTCTTTGCCAATTTGAATGCCTTTAATGTCTTTTTGTTGTCTGATTGCTGAGGCTAGGACTTCCAGTACTATGGTGAACAGCAGTGGTGAGAGTGGACATCCCTGTCTTGTTCCTGATCTTAGGGGAAAGGCTCCTAGTGCTTCCCCATTGAGAATGATATTTGCTGTGGGCTTTTCATAGATGGCTTTTAAGATGTCGAGGAATGTTCCCTCTATCCCTACACTCTGAAGAGTTTTGATCAGGAATGGATGCTGTATTTTGTCAAATGCTTTCTCTGCATCCAATGAGAGGATCATATGGTTCTTGGTTTTTCTCTTGCTGATATGATGAATCACATTGATTGTTTTACGGGTGTTGAACCAGCCTTGTGTCCCAGGGATAAATCCTACTTGGTCATGGTGAATAATTTTCTTAATGTACTGTTGGATCCTATTGGCCAGTATCTTGTTGAGAATTTTTGCATCCATGTTCATCAGGGATATTGGTCTGTAATTCTCCTTTTTGGTGGGGTCTTTGTCTGGTTTTGGAATTAAGGTGATGCTGGCTTCATAGAACGAATTTGGAAGTACTCCATCTCTTTCTATCTTTCCAAACAGCTTTAGGAGAATAGGTATGATTTCTTCTTTAAACGTTTGATAAAATTCCCCTGGGAAGCCATCTGGCCCTGGACTCTTGTGTCTTGGGAGGTTTTTGATGACTGCTTCAATTTCCTCCCTGGTTATTGGCCTGTTCAGGTTTTCTATTTCTTCCTGTTCCAGTTTTGGTAGTTTGTGGCTTTCCAGGAATGCGTCCATTTCTTCTAGATTGCCTAATTTATTGGCGTATAGCTGTTCATAATATGTTTTTAAAATCGTTTGTATTTCCTTGGTGTTGGTAGTGATCTCTCCTTTCTCATTCATGATTTTATTAATTTGAGTCTTCTCTCTCTTCTTTTTAATAAGGCTGGCTAATGGTTTATCTATCTTATTAATTCTTTCAAAGAACCAACTCCTGGTTCTGTTGATCTGTTCCACAGTTCTTCTGGTCTCGATTTCGTTGAGTTCTGCTCGAATCTTTATTAACTCCCTTCTTCTCTTGGGTGTAGGATCTATTTGCTGTTTTTTCTCTAGCTCCTTTAGGTGTAAGGTTAGCTTTTGTATTTGAGTTCTTTCCAGTTTTTGAATGGATGCTTGTATTGCGATGTATTTCCCCCTTAGGACTGCTTTTGCTGCATCCCAAAGATGTTGAACGGTTGTATCTTCATTCTCATTAGTTTCCATGAATCTTTTTAATTCTTCCTTAATTTCCTGGTTGACCCTTTTATCTTTTAGCAGGATGGTCCTTATCCTCCACGTGTTTGAGGTCCTTCCAAACTTCTTGTTGTGATTTAGTTCTAATTTCAAGGCATTATGGTCCGAGAATATGCAGGGGACAATCCCAATCTTTTGGTATCGGTTCAGACCCGATTTGTGTCCCAATATGTGGTCTATTCTGGAGAAAGTTCCATGTGCGCTTGAGAAGAATGTGTATTCAGTTGAGTTTGGATGTAAAGTTCTGTAGATATCTGTGAAATCCATCTGGTCCAGTGTATCATTTAAAGCTCTCGTTTCTTTGGAGATGTTGTGCTTAGAAGACCTATCGAGTATAGAAAGAGCTAGATTGAAGTCACCAAGTATAAGTGTATTATTATCTAAGTATTTCTTCACTTTGGTTAATAATTGATTTATATATTTGGCAGCTCCCACATTCGGAGCATATATATTGAGGATTGTTAAGTCCTCTTGTTGAATAGATCCTTTAAGTATGATATAGTGTCCCTCTTCATCTCTCACTACAGTCTTTGGGGTAAATTTTAGTTTATCTGATATAAGGATGGCTACCCCTGCTTTCTTTTGAGGACCATTCGAATGGTAAATGGTTCTCCAACCTTTTATTTTCAGGCTGTAGGTGTCCTTCTGTCTAAAATGAGTCTCTTGTAGACAGCAAATAGATGGGTCCTGCTTTTTTATCCAGTCTGAAACCCTGCGCCTTTTGATGGGGTCATTAAGCCCGTTCACATTCAGAGTTACTATTGAGAGATATGAGTTTAGTGTCATCATGATATCTATTCAGTCTTTGTTTTTGTGGACTGTTCCACTGAACTTCTTCTTAAAGGGGAATTTTAAGAGGCCCCCTTAAAATTTCTTGCAGAGCTGGTTTGGAGGTCACATATTCTTTTAGTTGCTGCCTGTCTTGGAAGCTCTTTCTCTCTCCTTCCATTTTGAATGAGAGCCTTGCTGGATAAAGTATTCTTGGTTGCATGTTCTTCTCATTTAGGACCCTGAATATATCCTGCCAGCCCTTTCTGGCCTGCCAGGTCTCTGTGGAGAGGTCTGCTGTTACCCTAATACTCCTCCCCATAAAAGTCAGGGATTTCTTGTCTCTTGCTGCTTTAAGGATCTTCTCTTTATCTTTGGAATTTGCAAGCTTCACAATTAAATGTCGAGGTGTTGAACGGTTTTTATTGATTTTAGGGGGGGATCTCTCTATTTCCTGGATCTGAATGCCTGTTTCCCTTCCCAGATTAGGAAAGTTTTCAGCTAGAATTTGTTCAAATACATATTCTGGCCCTCTGTCCCTTTCGGCGCCCTCGGGAACCCCAATTAAACGTAGGTTTTTCTTCCTCAGGCTGTCGTTTATTTCCCTTAATCTATCTTCATGGTCTTTTAATTGTTTGTCTCTTTTTTCCTCAGTTTCCCTCTTTGCTATCAACTTGTCTTCTAGGTCACTCACTCGTTCTTCCACCTCGTTAACCCTCGTCGTTAGGACTTCTAGTTTGGATTGCATCTCATTCAATTGATTTTTAATTTCTGCCTGATTAGCTCTAAATTCTGCAGTCATGAAGTCTCTTGAGTCCTTTATGCTTTTTTCTAGAGCCACCAGTAGCTGTATAATAGTGCTTCTGAATTGGCTTTCTGACATTGAATTGTAATCCAGATTTTGTAACTCTGTGGGAGAGAGGACTGTTTCTGATTCTTTCTTTTGAGGTGAGGTTTTCCTTCTAGTCATTTTGCTCAGTGCAGAGTGGCCAAAAGCAAGTTGTATTGGGAAAAAGAGAAAAAGAGAGGAGAGAAAGAAGGAAAGAAAGAGAAAGAGAAAAAAAAGGGGGAAGAGAAAAAAAAAAACGAAAGAAAAAAAAAGAAGAAAAGAGAAAGAAAAAGAAAGGAGAAAAAAAAAGGGGGGGTGGGGGAAGGAAACAAATCAAAAAGCAAAACAAAACAAAACAAATAAAAAAAACCCAAAACAAAACAAAACAAAAAACCAAAAAAAAAAAAAAAAAAAAAAGAACCACAGGGGTGTATCTTCTGATTCTGTGTTCTTTAAGTCCCTTGGCTTCTCCTGGAAGTTGTCCGTCTAGCTGGTGTTCTGGGGGAGGGGCCTGCTGTGCTGATTTTCAGGTGTTAGCAGTTGGGGGAGCTGCTGTGCCCCTGCCTGGTGCAGGGCTCAGTGGGGGGTGTTTACCCCGTGAGGCCGCAGGAGGAACAGCCCCAGTGGCGGGGCAGCTCTGGAGCCCTGGATTCAGCTCCGGCAGGAACTCCGTCTGCAGGGCCTGGAGGCTCCGGGCGGGGCCGCTGATCTGCTCAGCTGGGGCAGGAGCGTCCTCGCTGTCCTGGGCCCTCCCGGCCTCTGCCTGTCCCGGAGGAGGCCGGATCCTGGGCTGTGTCCCGGCGCCCTGTGCTCCGGAGCCTGCGCTGTTGGATTCGCGCTCCCGGCCGCAGCCCCCTCTGCGGAGCCGCCGCCCGAGCCCCTCCGAGCTGCTCCTGGAACCGCGCAGGCCCCTCCGCACGGAGCCTCTTCCTCCGCCCTCTCCCCTCCCCCCTCCGAGCTGCTCCGGGTCCCCCCGTGCGCGCTGCAGCCCTTAGGGAGCTCGGCGCACTCTCCTGGGCGCGCAGGTGTCTGTTACTGTCCCCGGGAGCCCGAGGGCATCCCCGCCCTCCTGGGTCCTGCTCCACCTCCCCGCGAGCCCCTTTCCGCCCGGGAAGGTCGGTGCAGCTCCTGCTCCTCCGGGACGGGGCTCTCCTGTCCTGGGGACACTCGCCCCGGCCTCAGCCCGGCTCCTCGCGGGCCCCTCCCCCTTGGAGGCCTTTTGTGTCTTTATTTCTTTCTTCCCCGTCTTCCTACCTTGATAGAAGCGCGAACTCTTCTCACTGTTGCATTCCAGCTGGTCTCTCTTTAATTCTCAGGCCGAATTCATAGATTTTCAGGATAATTTGAAGGTTTTCTAGGTAGTTTGGTGGAGACAGGTGATTTGGAGACCCTACTCTTCCAACATCTTGCTCCTCCCCCTCTGTATTTTATTTCTTGTCTGATTGCTATGAATGACACTTCCAGTACTATCATGAATAAAAATGGTGAGTAGACTTCCTTATCTTGTTTTGATCTTAAAGGAAAAGCTCTCAGTTTTTCACCATTGAGTATGATTGGGCTGTGTTTTGTAATGGCCTTTAGTATGTTGAGGTATGTTCCTTCTACTCCTACTTCATTGAGAATTTTTATCATTAATGATTATTGAATTTTGTCAAATATTTTCCTGCATCTATCGAGATAATTTGTGATTTTTATTCTTCATTTTTTGATGTGATGCATCATGTTGACTGATTTATAAATATTGAGCCATTCTTGCATCCCCAGAAGAGGTTCCATTTGAATGTGATAAATGTTGAATGCAATTTGCTAGTATTTTGTTAGAGATTTTTGCATCTGTGTTTACCAGGGATATTAACCTATTGTTTTGTTTGGTTGTTTTTGTAGGTTTTTTTGTTTTTACATACTGTCTTTTCGGGTTTTGGTATCAGGATAATGCTGCCCTCATAGAATGTATCTGGAAGCCTTCCTTTGTTTACTATGTTTGGAATAGTTTGAGGAGGTATTAATACTTTAAATGTTTGGTGGAATTCATCTATGATTCCATTGGGTCCTGGACTTTTGTTTAGATTTGGTTTTGTTGTTTGTTTTGGTTTTGGTTACCAATTCAATTTCATTATTAGAAATTTGTTCATATTTTCTATTTGTTACTGTTTCAGTTTTGGAAGGTTGTATGTTTTTAGAGATTTATTTTATCTAGGTTGTTCAGTATTCTGGCATTTAATTTTTCACGATATTTTTATAATCCTTTTTATTTCTGTGATGTTGATTGTTACTTCTCTTTTTTCTGCTTTTGTGTCCTCTTGCTTTCCTGATGACTTAGGTTAGTCTTATCAATTTATTATCTTTTCAAAGAACCAGCTCTTTATTTTATTGATTTTTTCTTTTTTTTTCTTTTGCTTTAGTCCCTACTTAGTTTCCACTCTTATCTCTTACTCTTGCTTTTTTTTTTACTTTTATCAACTTTAAGTTTTGTTCTTTTTGTTTCCCTTTCTCCAAATGTATAATTATATTGTTTGTTTTCTTGTTTCTTGAGGTAGATCTGTATCACCATCATTTTTCTTCTTGGAATTGCTTTGGGCGCATCCCAAAGATTTTGGGCCAATGGGTTTTCATTTTCATTTGTCTTCATTATTTTTTGATTTTCTATTTTGTTTTTTTATTTGCCCATTGAGTGTTTAGCATGTTGTGCAGCCTCCTCATCTGAAGTGATTCTCTTGTAGGCAGAATATAGATGGGTGTTCATTACTACTCTTGTTATCTATTCTGCATTCCCCCTATGTCTTTTGATTGGAGCATTTAGAACATTTATATTAAAATATTATTGACGGATATGTACTTATTGCCATTTTTTGTAGTTCTTTCCATTTCTTTCTTCTTTTGTTCTCGTTCCTGTGATCAATGACTCTGTAGTGTTAGTTAGGCTTGTCAAATATTTGATTTTGTGTATGTGTATCTATTATAAGTTTTAGGTTTATGCTTATCATTAGTTTCATATGTAAGTTGATGACCAAGTTTGAATACAGACTAAAATAACTTATATTTATTCCCTCCTCTTCCTCTTTCTCATAGATATATGTATGTTTTCATATTTTACATCTTTTTATTCATAATTGTCTTCTAATTATGACCTTTTATTTTCCATATAAAGTAGTCCCTGTAACATTCCTTATGAGCCAGTTTAGTGGTTTTGAATATCCTTAACTCTTATTTGGGAAACTTTCAATTAAGTTTAGAGACCATACCTATTTTTACCTCCCTTTGCCTTCCCTGTTTATATAATAATTGTCTTAAATATTATTTCTTCCTACATTTAGAACTTCATGAGATGGTAACATAATTTTTGCTTTAACCATCAAACACAATCTAGCAAACTCAAAATAATTAATGTGAATTTAGTTACATTTTAAATCTTTCCATTATTCTTTCTTTTGTGATTATTTCTTTTATTGTTATTTTATTTAGAAGATTTTCTTTAAAAAAAAAAAAAAAGAGGAGAGCACCTGGGTGGTTCAGTTGGCTAAGCATCTAACTCTTGATTTCAGCTCAAGTCATGATCTCAGCGTGATGAGATCAAGCCCCATGTTGGGCTCCACTCTGGGTATGGAATCTGCTTAGGATTCTCATTCTCTCTCTCTCTCTCTCTCTCTGCCTACCCCCTGCTCACATTCTCTCTCTCAAAAGAAAAAAAAAAAAAAAAAAAAAAGAAAGAAAGAAAAGAAAAAAAATTCCCTGTCTTTTTATTGAAATGTCTACTTGTGACAGATTCTCTTGGTTTTCCTTTATCTAAGAATGTTCTATTTTTTTTCATTTCTAGATATATTTTGATATAAAATTCTGCATTGGCAGTCCTTTTCCTTCTACAATTTGAAATATCCTCTGCTAATTCTCTATGGCCTCTATGGTTTATGATAAAAAAATCTATCAATTGAAATGTTTTGCCCATATAGGTAATACCCTGCTGCTTTAAAGACTTGTTTTGGTTTTTGTTTTCAGAATATTGTATTTTGCCTTAATATATATGACTTTCAGTTTATTGAATTTTGAATTCTCTCAACTTCTTGAATATGTAGGTTTTTGTCTTTTGGAATATATGGAAAGACTTTGGATGTTTGAGTACTTTTCCAGCCCTTCCCATTTTCTTTTTCCTTATTGACCTCAAATTACACAAATATTTGGTATCACGGGTCCCTGAGGCTCTGCTTACTACATGTTTCATTCTGTCTTAGTTTTTCATTGTTCAGATTGAGTATTTCTATCCTCCCATATTTAAGTTCATTCATTCTTCAAGTTCCCTAGATCACAGACAAATGTATGTTGAAGTCAAGGCAGATGCCAATCACTTAACCATCCAGGCACCCCATAGTTTTAGAAACCTTAATCAAGAACAGATAAGAAATGTATGTCTTGTTTGATGCAGCTTCTGTTGTTTCTTTATTCTCGATAATTATTTAAACTTTGCAATTTGGTGTGGTCTTCAAAAAGTTTTAAATATGTATAGGTTGGTGTTTAATCTTCTGTTATCCGATAATAGAAACTTATTTTACATTCTCTACTAACTGTCTTCTTGAAACACTCAGGACTTATCTGCCACTCAGTGTTTTCTTGGACTAAACTATTTTTTGGAAGTTATGTGGAGATGAATCTGTACCTTAATTAAAACATGCTTTCTTATCAGAGAGAATAGTATTCCGTAAATGTGCCACTTTGTGTGAATTGGGGTTATAAAAACTTTTGGAGAGACCGAAAAATTTTAAAGTTGTAACCCAACACAAGATTTTAAGGGAAAAGAATTTTGTGTGCCAAGTTTAAAAAGTATCAAGATAACAGACACTTTAATTGTGTGATATCGGACGAATTACTGAACTACCTCTTACTTAATTCAAACTAGAATTGCTCTTATTAATCAGTTGTTTTAACTGCATAACACAGTTCCTGGCACACTTTAGGTACCTACTAACTTTCATTTATCATTATTTTCATATTTTTATTGTGTCGACAAAAAGTCCCAAGAAAAGAGCTGGAACAGGAAGTAGAAGAATGGATGACAGGGATAGAGAACTTTCATTTGCTTAGTTTTGGCAATAAAGATTTTAAAGTCTGGAAACATACCCTTTGATTTATTTTTAAAGAGGTAAATTTTTTTTTCTAAGTTATTGTCTCCTTTTCACTAACTTTGAGTCATCATATAGTGATTCCCCACTCTGAAAAGATTTATTTTGTGCCCCCTCTCCTCCTTCTGTAGGATTCTGGAGACACATCAGTCCAAAATAAGCCACATCTTGCCTTTGATGCACTGTTTAAATGCATTCATTGGAATCAACAGAAAGAGTAAGATTATATAGTCACTCATCTTAGTGGATCACAGGCTATATTTTGGAATTTTCAACAGCATTGTGTTAATATTCTAAAAAGCACAACCTAGAGGCTTTTAAATGTGAGGTAAGGATCAAAAGATGAGAGCTTATATGTAATTACTAGAAATTTCCCCCTTGATATTAAATTTTCTTTAGGGAAATACCTTTTCCTGAGGTGACCAAATATAATGGCTTTGTGTCTGTTCCCTCATTTCTTGTGAATACATGCCAAATAATCTGAATCCAGAATGCCTGGGTAGCTCCGTGGTTGAGTGTCTGCCTTTTGCTCAGGGTGTGATCCCAGGTCCTGGGATCAAGTCCCACATCAGGTTCCCCGCAAGGAACCTGCCTCTCCCTCTGCCTATTTCTCTGCCTCTCTCTCTGTGTTTCTCATGAATAAATAAATAAATAATTAATAAATAAATAGTAAATCTGAAAAAATAGTTTGCTTTCTCTTTCACCTTAGTGAAATATATGAGATATATTAGTAGAAATATATGTGAACAAATGTTTCAAAATTTAAATATGTGCCTATATACATGCACATACAGTTATGTAATTGTCACCATATTGTGTGTGTGTGTGTATATATATATATATACACACACACACACACATATACATTTACTATTATGAACACATTATTTGAAAAAGCATTTATTGGGAGCCTAACAAGTACCAGGATGATTACAATATAGTTGTTAAGGATATAGAGCTAAAATAGAATTCCTGGGGCATCTGGGTGGCTCAGTGGTTGAGCACCTGCCTTTGGCTCAGGTCGTGATCCTGGTGTTCCAGGATTGAGTCCTGCATCAGGCTCCCTGCAGGGAGTCTGCTTCTCCCTACTTCTCTCCTACTTCTAAACAATGGCTTACATTATGCAATTAGTTTCTTAAAATTGCCATATTTGATGCTCTAGTTTGTTCATATGAACTAATTGATTGTGAACATTTATTATTTTCACCCTCAGTAATTTTAATTTTTATTTTCTGCATAGTCTATTATTTTAATCTTCCTAAATGCTATTTGGTAGGTTTCAGATACAGCTGGTATCCTCCAAAGTTTTCAAATCTTCATGTGTGTGTATACCCCTTATCTAATCTATGTGAATGAGGAGATTTGTGGCTTCTATGATTATTACCTCAGCTCACTTTGTACAACCTAGAGTCAACCAGGAATCTCTGAAGTAAAATCCTCTGCTGGGCCATCTGTTAATATAGGGCAGTTTAAAATATTATTTGCATTTACTATATCCCACAGGAAACCACAGTAAAATTCCCTCTTGGGGAAATCTGTGACATAGATATTAGCACTGAATTTTTAAAGCCCTTTCTTTTTAAAGTAGGAGATAATACACCCACTAATTCAATTGGGAATATATTTAAGATCCCTATTCCCATACCAACTAGTCATCTCCAGAAGCAGATGTTAATACAAAAATAATAATCATAATATGAAAATCATAAATCAACACTTGAATTAGTGGGCACAACTTCTTCACATTGAAACACATCATTACCCCTTTCCATTATAAAATTCTTTGTTGGCAATCCCAAAGAAAGACAACAGGTAACATAGCTCTAGGTAATAACTTGCCTTTTTAGCTCTAGCCTTTATTCTAGGTTAGAAGTTTAAAAAAATAGTGAAAATAACCTGTCGGTTATAGATCTTTTCAAGGTTTTAGTTCTGGATCTGACCAACAAATAAAATATTTAATATTTTTAAATTTGACAACATAAAATGTATGGCAATATTAAGAATGTTTAAAATTTCTACTTCCCTGCTACATAATCCATATACAATGTATAATGTTATTTTATTCATTACAAATTACCTCTAATTCTTTATAAAGCATTGTACACTAAACCTTCCAGAAGGAATCATTGCTTAAATAGATTTGAGGGGAAAAAACACATGTAATATCCATTGGTTCTTAAAAGAAAAAGAAAATCAGACAGGGGACCTTGTTGAAATATGTTTTTGTTACTCTTCTCTTACTTATTTTACAACAAATCCAAATGTGTGTTAACTTTTATGATATTTTAAAAAGATGTTGAAATGCCTGCCTTCTTTAACTTTCTCTTACAATTTTTCTCTGTCCTTCAATCATTAAAACAAGTCCCTGGATTCTAATGATAATAATTAATATTCTCACAGAAGAAACAAATTATTATTTTTGTAAAAATAGTAAATGTTTATTTTATCAAATTGAATATATGAAAAGAAGAAAAAAATATATATATAATTGTTCTACTTTCCACTACCAAAAAGTAGACATCATTATTAAAATTAGTTTAGTGCCTTTCCAGATACCTTTATTTGCTTATAGAAAATATGAGGAGAGGGGCACCTGGGTGGCTCAGTGTTTGAGCGTCAGCCTTTGGCTCAGGTCATGATCCCAGGGTCCTGGGATTGAGTCCCTCATCAGGCTCCCTGCATGGAGCCTGCTTCTCCCTCTGCCTGTGTCTCTGCCTCTCTCTTTCTGTCTCTCATGAATAAAAAAAGAAAAGAAAGATAAAAGAAAAAGAAGGAAGGAAGAAAGGAAGAGAAAAACTAGGGCAGACAAATAGATTAAAATAATTTCATAAGAATATGGCTATATTATATGTGGTAATTTGAATATGGAATATTATATTTACTATAAGTAAAAGTAATTGAATTACAAGTGAAGGAATGGCTATCTGCAAGGCATACAGTAACTACTTTTTAAAAACTTAGGTTTCTTTATTAATTAAAAAATATTATGACAAAATTTATGTGGTTGAAATCATTATATTTCTTTTAAATACATGGCTTGATTGTGGGCATATTTGCCTCTCTGATGCAAAGAGGTCAACAGCACTCACACATTTCCTCTCATTCCTCAGCTCTCATTTTTTTTTAGTTCAGGCTCATTCTTTTCATTCCCGACTTTGAAAATATTTTTTTCTTTTCTTTTTTTCCAGTGTCAATAACTTCATTCTTTTTGTTTTTCTTTAGTGGTTTAAAGTTTTTAAATTCCAGATAGTGATAGCGAACATACAATGTAATATTAGTTTCAGGAGTAGAATTTAGTGGTTCATCCCTTACATTAACACCCAGTGCTCATCACAGGTGCCCTCCTTAATAATAATTTGAGCTGTTATCTAGAAATTGCTCCACATTTAAGAGGAATAACTTCTTACAATGATCTTTTATCTATAGTTTCTTCATATTTAAGTTCTTTATTTTAAAAATATTTTATTTATTCATGAGAGACACAGAGAGAGAGGCAAAGATATAGGCAGAGGGAGAAGCAGGCTCCCTCAAGAGAGCCCGATGTGGGACTTGATTCTGGAACTCCAGGGTCAAGCCCTGAGCTGAAGGCAGATGCTCAACCACTGAGCCACCCAGGCATCCCAAGTCCTTTGTTTTGATACATATTTTGAATGGCTAGATTCTTTCATCATATTTCTTTCTTCCGTCCATCTGTCCTATCATCTTTTAAAGTTAATCTCAATGAGGGTCTTTTTTCCTTATTAGATTGTTCAAAGAATTTCTTCTTTCCTTTTCCTTTTTTGTTGAAGTATAGTTGACACACAATGTTACATCAGTTTTAGGTGTATAACATAGTGATTTAACAACTCTGTTATGCTGCAGTCACCATAGAATGCTACTACTGTGTACCATTGACCTTTTATCCCTTTGACTTAGTCATTATGTAACAGAAAGCCTGTATCTCCCACTCTCCTTCTTTCCTTCTGCCCTTCACCCCTACAATCCTTCCCCCCACCCTCTTACCTTCTGAAAATCATCAGTTTGTTCTTTGTATTTATTCATGTGCGTGTATACCCCTTATCTAATCTATGTGAATGAGGAGATTTGCAGCTTCTATGATTATTACCTCGGCCCACTTTGTACAAATTTTTGTTTGTTTGTTTATTTATTTATTTATTTATTTATTTAGCTATCTATTTATTTATTTATTATTTTTAAGATTTTATTTCAGAGAGAGCATGCATGAGTGGGAGGAGGGGCAGAGGGAGAGGGTCCAGGTGCCCCCCTGTTTGTTTTATTTATTTCACATATAAGTGAAATCATACAGTGTTTGTTTATCTCTGCATGGCTTATTTTACTTATTTTACAAGCATGACACCCTCTTGGGCCATCCATGTCACTGCAAATGGCAAGATCGTGTTCTTTTTATGGCTGAGTAGTAATCCATTCAGGTGTGTGCGTGTGTGTGTGTGTGTATGTACATATATGTACAATATCTTCTTTGTCCATTCATCAGTTGATGAACACTTACGTTGCTTCCATATCTTGGGCTATTATAAATGCTACAATAAACACAGGGTTGCATATATCTTTTTGAATTAGTGTTTCATTTTTATAAGAAATTGACAGGCCTTTCACTGACCATTTTCCCCAACATACGTTTGAAGATTGTATATTTTCCTTAGTTCTCTGTTTATTTTTCTCATGAATAATGGTATACAGTATAAAATAGGATTAGTACCTAAAACTATTAACCTTTTATTTTTTTTTTTTGAACCTGGAAGAAAGATCAGCTTTAAAAATGGATGTAAAACTGATTTAATACTACACAATAAACTTCAATTAATTTCATATATGCTTCAGAAGAACAAAACATTCATATTAGTAGTATATATTATCCCTTGCATAATGTTTACAAATAAAATATAGGCCCCTAGTTAAATTTGAAAGTTAGAGCAAAAAATGAATATTTTCTTTTTACTTTAAGTATGTTCCGTATAACATACTTATACAAAAGTGTTCTTTTCTTTTTTTCATTTTTCTTTTTTTCTTTTCTTTTCTTTTCTTTCTTTTCTTTTCTTTTATTTATTTTATTTTATTTTATTTTATTTTATTTTATTTTATTTTATTTTATTTTATTTATTTTCTTTATCTAAAATTCAGATTTGACTGAGGACCTGTATTTTTATTGACTAAATTGGGCAACTCTATCCTTGAGAGGACAAAAATATGAAATGAAATAAAGTGACAAAAATATAATAAGATTCAAAACTAAAGGGATGCCTGGATGGTTCAGTGGTTGACCATCGTTCTTTGACTCAGGGCATGATCCTGGGGTCCTGGGATCGAGTCCCACATTGGGCTCCCTGCTTGGAGCCAGCTTCCCCCTCTCCCTATGTCTCTTCCTCTCTGTCCCTGTGTCTCTCATGAATAAATAAATAAAATATTTTTAAAAATTCTAAAACTATTGAAATAAATGGTTATGGTTTGAATATTCATGAATCCCCCCAAATGTATATTGAAATCATAAACTCATTTGCTAGAACATGATGGTATTAGGAAGTGAGGTCTTTTGGGTCTAATTAGGGATTAATGCCCATATAATGTAAGATACTTTCTCTTTCTCTTTCTCCCCCATCCTACCCTTTCTTTTCCTCTCCCACTACCAAGCAATAGAACAAGAAGCTCTCAGCCAGAACCCAGTCATGCTGGCACCCTTATCTCAGACTTCAAGGCTCCAAAATGTGAGAAATGTATGCTGTTTAAACCACCCAGTCTATGACATCTTGTTATAACACACTCCAAACTGATTGAGACAGAATCAGATTTTCTTAAAAATATTATTTGATCATTTTTCTTCTTTTATAGTTGCCAGTTGTTACCTACTATGGTGTGAAATAAGAGTAATTTTTTTTCTGATACTGTATTCACTTATATATTAACTCAGTGCTTTGAAAATTTACTAAGTACTAATACCATTGGATATTATACAGAAAGCAATGAGTAAACTGCAGTTACCAAAGCAACATGAATAAATGTTACAAACCAAAATTTTGTGGAAAAATATAGCCAGACACAAAAGAGTACTGATAATCTTGGTACATAATGTTCAAAAATAGTCCTATTGAATATTAAAATAATGTTACCTCCCTCATATCTCCTCCCCAAATATGTTTGTGAAGGGTGTGAAGAGAGTTTATGAAATACTAGTATTCTATGTTTTGAGCCTCAGGATTGTAGCATAAACATTCATCTTGTGACAGTTTATTAAGCAGTACATAACTTTTTTTTCAATGAATATTATTTTGTAATTTTTTAAGTCAAAGAAATTATTTTCCTCAATGTGCATGACATTGTTTAAGCACTTAGTACTATTCAGGAGACAAAAATAATGTGGATGATCAGAAAATATAATTTATATTTTTGCTTTTTAATTCTTATATGCTGTGATAATGAAAAATTTAGGATCCAGTATATCTTAGTTATAAAGAAATTATTTCCTTATTCAAATTTTATCCACCTAAAAACTTTATCACTGGTATTCTATAAATGTAAAATTAAAGTATGGAAAGTAGTTTTATTATTTAACTTTTAAAAAAGATTTATTCAATTATTAGAGAGTCCAGGGAGGGGGGTACTGGAGTCTGAGAGGAGAGAGATAGAGAGAGAGAGAATCCCAAACAGACTCCTTGCTTGAGTGGGGCTCCATCTCATGACCTCAAGACCTGATATGAAATCAAGAGTTGGACACTTAGCAGACTGAGCCACCCAGGTGCCCCTAGAAAGTAGTTTTAAATTTCGCATATTATTGAGATGCCTGGGTGGCTCAGCAGTTGAGCATCTGCCTTTGGCTCAGGTCATGATTTTGGGATCTGGGATTGAGTCCCGCTTTGGGCTCCCTGAAGGGAGTCTGCTTCTCCTTCTGCCTATGTCCCTGCCTCTATCTCTCTGTGTCTCTTATGAATGAATAAATAAAATCTTTAAAAAATAAAAATAAATTTATCAGATTATTTTTACTTGTTTGCTGTCCCACATCACACATATCTGAATATATTGAATATATTAAAAGTTAATTAATCTCCTATAACTTATGTTATATACGTATATAAATTTATTAGTATTCTCTTGCCCAATCACTTTCAATGGTTACTCAAACCTATTAACATTAGACATATATTCCTCTATCCAACAGGACAGGGTATGTATAATATGGCCTAACTCATGATAGCAGGTCATCTAACACTACCTGAGCAATCTGTCTAGTCATAAATTATAAATATGTTTTGTCTTAGCATCATTGCCATCATGATCAGCCTTCTAATATAATAACATTATATTATAGTTTAACAAAAGTTATTTAATCCTAATGACTGTGTGAGAAGGGTCCTATTACTATCTTTATTTTACAGTTGAGAAAATTAAGACATGCAATTTAAGTGATTTGCTCAAAGTCATACAGCTGTTATGTGGTTGTTTTGTAATGAGAAGTCATACATAGGAAGTTACAAAAATACTTAGGCTTAAGGCTTATTTGAGAGAAAAGCAAAAAGTAAAAAAAAATGAAATATTTATTATCTACCTTGTTTGCTGTATATTGTATATATTTTGCATAGTGCACATCTTTTAGAGATATGCAACCATCTTGGCAATACTTGTCAAGTAGCACAATATTACCACTCTATTTTAACATTCTGGTAAATTGTGATCTCAGTAAAAGGAAATGCAGGCTTAAATCACAAAGGTCATTGAAATATTATGATAAATAACATCATTAGGATAAATTTAAATCCTTACATTTATTTCAGTATGTTTCAAAATCTTGCATATTATGCATGCACAGAAGTTTGCTGTGTAATGGATACATATCTTTTTGTTTATGTTTACATAAACCACATTTCCAAGCTCTCATTAACAGCAACAAACAAAATAATTCTTTCAGACCACAGAGGCAAAAAGCAAACATGTAACTTGCTTAGTTTATCATATTTTTATTTGGTAGAATTATTAAACCTTAGTTTTACTTAGAAAAATATGGAAATAATACAAAATAGAATAAGACAAAATTTAACCCAGTGAATGCCTTCTTTCCTCCGGATTTCCTAGGGATAAGAAGAAATCAGGTCATGAAACATATATGTGTGTAGTCTCGAGCTGGCTTCCTTCCAAAACCCATTTGGAAAGACTTTAGCTCTGTGAGAAACTGAAAACCAACATTAAGTCTGCTGAGGTTGGTCAAGGAAGACTCTTTTAGAAAAGATAGTTCTGGGACTACATCAAATTCCTCTGGAAGGGTGCTTTCTCTCTGCATACACTTGTTTGCAAGTTTGGCCTGCAAGAGCAACCACATTCCCAGATGTGTTCCGGAACAGTCCTCAGAAGCAGTGAGGATTACAGTTCCAATTTCCACATATATGCAAAACAAAATGAGTAGGTACGAGGAGAAGTCATACGTTCCTAGGTAGTGCTCTTTCACAGCATCTGTGTCAAGCTAGACCCGGCTTGGGAAAAAGAAGCGACTATTTCCTATGCTTATTTTCTTTTCTTTGAGGACATATACTTGAGTAGAATGCTTTGGAAAGGAACAAGAATAGTCAAGGAGGAGAGAGATTTGTTTCTCCCTTAAGCCCTGGCATATAAGTCATGAGATATTGATTTAGAAAAAAAAAAGTAAAGATCAAAAATGTAAGCTGGCATAAGAAAGTCCTAAACAGGAGCACCTGGTGGCTCAATTAGTTAAGTGTCTGACTATTGGTTTCGCCTTGGGCCATGATCTTGGGGGCCTGAGATGGAGCTCCTTATGAGGTTCTGTGTTCAGCTTGGAATCTGCTTGTCCCTCTCCCTCTGCCCCTCCTCCAAGGTCTCTCTCTAAATAAAATCTTTAAAAAAAAAAAAAAAGTCCTAAAGAAAATGTTTAAAATAAGTAATGTAATAACTATTGTTTACAGAACCCAGGAGATATCAAATGACATTGGGAAGGTAAAGGGTGACACATTTTTAAGATCATTAAAATTAGTTTATTTGAGGATTGAACCAGAAAGTCATGGCCTAAGCTGGGGGAATATTTTAAATCTAAAACAAAATGAATTAGACCTGAGGCTCAAATAAACATTTTTTTTTTTTAGTATATCAGAGACTAAAATAGAGATAATTAATGCCATTATGAGAAGCCAAGAATAAAAATCTGAAGAATATCTTAAACAACTATTTGGGAAGGAAGAAACTAAGTTGAAGTAAACCAGAAGTCCAGAAGTAATCTTGTGAGTCTGTAAGTAGAAAATTCCATAAACACAGAGATCTGGAGCAAGGTCTAGAGGAGCAAGTGCAGATGAGTATGTCCCTTTATGTCTGTGAACTCCTTACCCTGGGGATATGGACAAAAGAAAAGGCATTGGAAGCGTTCTAAAGCTCAGGCCCAAATCGGGGGCCTGAGTTACCTGTGTCTGAAAGAGATATTAAAATAATTCTGAAAGGTATTGTTAAATATATGCTATCAAGTTATAAAGTTGGGTGAATTTATATTGTAATGTTTCCACTTGTCCCTTTTTCCTTTTTACTATTTAATCTGTGCTACATTCTAAACAGTGATCAAAATATCGAGGTATAATATGGTTTCTGCTGATATAAGAAAGCAATTTATTAAAGATGTTCTATGAGGGTGTTTTTAAGATTTTATTTATTTATTCATGAGAGAGACACACACACAGAGAGAGAGAGAGAGAGAGAGAGAGAGAGGCAGAGACACAGGCAGAGGGAGAAGCAGGCTCCATGCAGGGAGCCCGATGTGGGACTCGATCCCGGGATTCCAGGATCATGCCCTGGGCCAAAGGCAGGCATTAAACTGCTGAGCCATCCAGGGACCCCTATGAGTTTTTATATTAAGATAGACCATTCATTTATTCTATTCAGAGTTTCTTTGCTCCAAATATTTTGTTAGCCACTATACTATGGAAATGACTATTTTCCTTAAGGAAATTTCAACCCACGGGAGGAGAGAGAGAGAAAAAACCAATAAGTGCACTGAAAAGGTTTGCTTTAAAGACTAATCAGCCCAAAGGACAGCATTTATAATCTAATAGCAAATTGTGGAAAAATTGCTCTTAGCAAGTTCTATTTTAATTCTAAGTAAATATATTAGCATGTGGTTTCTGGGATAAGGAAAGAAGAAAGAACTATTTTAGGCACAGTGACCAGCATATGAAGATAGAAGACATGGGGATAGCTAGTTCTAAGGTTAATATATTTCACATGAGAAATGTATTTGTTATATGAAACAAATGGTTTTCTTCTGTACCCAATCTTAATCATTAGATATGTCATCACCTTTCTGAAAGCTTTGCGATTCTTAGAAAAGCCTGTTAAACCACATTGTGTGTGTGTTTGTGTGTGTGCGAGAAAGACAGAGAGAGAATGTTTAATTTATCAGAGAACTAAGGGAATCATTTCTCAACTAAGGGAAAAATGAGTTACAATGCTGAAGAACAACTCTTACCAAGAATTCAAATGGAAACAGGAATAGGTAATTTTGATAAGATTATCCTGGGTTACAATGAGATCCCACCTCACACCAGTGAGAATGGGGAAAATTAACAAGACAGAAAACAGCAAATGTTGGAGAGGATGTGGAGAAAGGGGAACCCTCTTGCACTGTTGGTGGGAATGTGAACTGGTGCAGCCACTCTGGAAAACTGTGTGGAGGTTCCTCAAAGAGTTAAAGATGAAGCTACCCTATGACCCAGCATTGTACTGCTGGAGATTTACCCCAAAGATACAGATGCTGTGAAACGGCAGGACACCTGCACCCCGATGTTTATAGCAGCAATGGCCACAATAGCCAAACTGTGGAAGGGACCTCGGTGTCCATCGAAAGATGAGTGGATAAAGATGTGGTTTATGTATACAATGGGATATTCCTCAGCCATTAGAAATGACAAATACCCACCATTTGCTTCCACGTGGATGGAACTGGAGGGTATTATGCTGAGTGAAGTAAGTCAATCAGAGAAGGACAAATATTATATGGTCTCATTCATTTGGGGAATATAAAGAATAGTGAAAGGGAATATAAGGGAGAGGAGAGAAAATGAGTGGGAAATATCAGTGAGAGTGACAGAACCTGAGAGACTTCTAACTCTGGGAAAAGAACAAGAGGTAGTGGAAAGGGAGGTGGGTGGGGGTGACTGGGTGACAGGCATTGAGGGGGGCACTTGATGGGATGAGCACTGGGTGTTATGCTATATATAAAAATAAATAAATAAATAGATAGATTAATTAATTAATTAATTTAAAAAAATATTTCCCTGGGTTAGTGAGGACCCAAACTGGCAACAATAGACACTATCTGGTCCCATTATTTGCCCTGGAATTTCATTTAATAATATTCTACCTTCTACTGAAATAATTCCACAAATGGAACCTGAAAAAGACATAAAAGTCTATTGAAACTAAATATTTTTTTATTTAACTGCCAGAAAGGACATATATTATATCTGTAATGGATACAATAATCAGAGACAAAGACTATTTTTATAATCATAATTCCTAGTAAAATCCCAGTAAATTATTCCCCATAAATGATAAGAGTATGGGTGCCTGGGTGGCTCAATTGTTTAAGCACCTGCCTTCCACTCAGGTCATGATCCTGGAGTTCCTGGATCAAGTCCCGCTTCAGGCTCCCTGCTCAGCGGGAGTCTGCTTCTCCCTCTACCCTCACCCTATTCATGCTTGCTCTTTCTCTCTCTCACTCTCTCTGTGTCTCTCAAATAAATGAATAAAATCTTTTTTTAAAAAAAAAGATAGTATGTTGAATACATCAAATGTGTGATAGAGGATTTTTAAAAATATATTTAGTAAAATTTTGAAGATGTGCTACCAATAGTAAATAAGGGTCAATTATTTTATAAATTTTGGAAATGTATTTTAAATACATACCCTAAAAATATACCTAGTAAGTTTTTTTATTAGGTAAGATCGACATGTAACACCATGAAAACTTCAGGTAAATAGCATATAATTCAATAGCTATGTATATTGCCACATGATCCCCATAATAAGTCTACTTAACACCCATCACTATAAGTTGTTACAAATTTGTTTTTTCTTGTGCTGAAAACTTTTAACATCTACTCTCATAGAAACTTTCAAATATGCACTATAATATTAAGGTTAGTCACCATGGTATACATCCTCATGACATATTATTTTATGGAAGTTTATATCTTTTGACACCCTTCACCTATTTTGTCTACTCCTGACATCAGGCAACCACCAATCTCTTTATCTATTAGCCCATTTAAAAATATTTAGTTTTCTTTTATATTTCACATATAAGTGAGATCAGAAGTATTTGTCTTTCTCTGTCTGACATATTTCACTTAGCATGATATCCTCCAGGTCCATCTGTGTTGTCACAAGTGTCAAGATTTCCTTTTATTACTAAATATTATTGCAATGCATAAATGTTTAACGCATTTACTTTATCCATTCCTCCACTGATGGGCACTTAGGTTGTTTCCAAGTCTTTGCTATTATAAAAAATGCTGCAACAAGCAATGTCTACAATAGCCAAGCTGTGGAAGGAGCCTCGGTGTCCATCGAAAGATGATGGATAAAGAAGATGTGGTTTATGTACACAATGGAATATTCCTCAGCCATTAGAAGCGACAAATACCCACCATTTGCTTCAATGTGGATGGAACTGGAGGGTATTATGCTGAGTGAAGTAAGTCAGTCGGAGGACAAACATTATATGTTCTCATTCATTTGGGGAATATAAATAATAGTGAAAGGGAATAGAAGGGAAGGGAGAAGAAATGTGTGGGAAATATCAGAAAGGGAGACAGAACGTAAAGACTCCTAACTCTGGGAAACGAACTAGGGGTGTTGGAAGGGGAGGAGGGTGGGGGGTGGGGGTGAATGGGTGACGGGCACTGAGGGGGGCACTTGACGGGATGAGCACTGGGTGTTATTCTGTATGTTGGCAAATTGAACACCAATAAAAAATAAATTTATTATAAAAAAATGCTGCAACAAACATTGAAGTTCATATATCCTCTTTAGTTATTATTTTTGTTTCCTTTAGAAAAATCCCCAGAAGTGACATTGATGGATTGTATGGTAGTTCTATTTTTAATTTTCTTTTTTTTAAGATTTTTTTATTAAAAAAATATTTTTAATTTATTTCTTCATGAGAGACACAGAGAGAGGCAGAGACATAGGCAGAGGGAGAAGCAGGCTCCCTGCAGGGAGCCTGATGTGGGACTCTATTCAGGGACTCCAGGATCACACCCTGGGGCTAAAGGCAAATGCTCAACTGCTGAGCCTCCCAGGTGTCCCTTGGTGCCCCTATTTTTAATTTTCTAGGGTAACTTCTGGCTGTTTTCTGTGGTGCTTCACCAATCTACATTCCCACAAGCAGTGCTCAAGTGTTCCCCTTTCCTCCACATTTTTGCCAACAGTTATTATTTTTTGTCTCTTTAATGATAACCATTCTAAAAGGTATGAGAAAATATTCGATTGTGGTTTTGATTTGCATTTTCCTGATGATTAGTGACGTTGAGTGCCTTTTCATGTACCTGTTGGCCATCTGTATCTCTCCTTTGGAAAAATGTCAATTCAGATCTTCTGCCCATGTTTTAAGGGGTTGTTTCTTATTGAATTATATGAGCTCTTTATATATTTTAGATAGTAACCCCTTATCAGACATATGGTTTACAAATATTTTCTCCCATTCCTTAGGTTGCCTCTTAATTTTATTAATGGTTTTCTTTGCTGTGTAGAACCTGTTCAGTTTGATGAAGTCCCACATGTTCTTGCTTTTAGTGTCAAATCCAAGAAACCATCTCCAAGACTTATGTAAAGTAGCTTGTAGCCCATGTTTTTCTTCTATGAGTTTCGTAGCTTCAGTTCTTACATTCAAGCCTTCAATCCATTTTGAGTTTAATTTGTGTATTGTTTAGGATAATGATCCAGTTTTATTCCTTTGCATGTGTCTTTTTAAAGAGACAGTCCTCTCCCTGTTGTATATTCTTGGTTCCATTGTTATAAATTAATGGACCATATATGCATGGGTTTATTTCTGGGCTCTCTATTCTGTTGCATTGATCTGTGCATCAGTTTTTGTGCCTATACCATTTTGTTTTGATTACTATAACACTGTCATATAGTTTGAAATCAGGGCGTATGATGCCTCTAGCTTTGTTCTTTCTCAGGATTTGGCTATTCTGGACTTGTAGTTTCATATAAATTTTAGGATTGTTTTATTTCTGTAAAAACGCTATTGGAATTTTGAGAGTGGATTGCACTGAACCTGTAGATTGCTGTGGGCAGCATGGGTATTATAGCATATTCTTCCAATTCATAAGCACAAGATATCTTTCCATTTATGTGTGGCTTTTTCCATTTTCTTTCACAATGTCTTAGGGTTTTCATTATATGGGTATTTTACTTTCTTGATTAAGTTTATCCCTTTTTTAATGTAATTGTAAATATAATTCTTAATTTTTCTTTCTGATTGTTGTTAATTGAAATGAAGCAGATTTTTATATCTATATTTTGCATTGTGCAACTTGACTGAGATTGTTGATTATTTCTAATAGTTTTTGGCAGAGGCTTTAGGGTTTTCTGTATGTAATATGTATTCTGCAAATAGTGACAGTTTTATTTTTTCTTTCTAATTTGGATGGCTTTTATTTATTTTTTCTTGACTAATTTCTCTGGCAAAGACTTCCAATACTATGTTCAATAAAAGTGGTGAGAGTGAGTGTCTTTGTCTTGTTCCTGATATTAGACGAAAACTTTTAGTTAATCTCCATTCAGTATGATGATAGCTATGGCTTATCATATGTGGCCTTTATTAAATTAAGGTATATGTCCTCCTTACACAGTTGTTGAGAGTTTTTCTTATAACTGGATGTTGAATTTTGTCAAACACTGTTTCTACATCTATTAAGATGATCATATAATTTTTATCCTTCATTTTATTGGTGAGGTATATACATTGATTTGTGGATGGCTAACCATCCTTGCATTTCTGAAATATACTCTACTTGTTCAGGTGTATGATTCTTTTCATGTATTACTGGATTCAACTTGTTAATAATTTGTTGAGGATTTTGCCTCTTTGTACATGAAGGATATTGGTCTATAATTTTCTTATGGCCTCCCTTTCTGGTTTTGATGGCTGAGTAATTTTGGACCTGGTAAATCTTTAAATAACATTTATATACATTTTATAATAGAAATTAGAAAGTATTGTTTCCAAACCACAAGGAAAAGTAGATACTTGGCCAGAAATTATAGGTAAAATAATTATTCCAACATTTTCTATTACTAATCAAGCATTAATTTAGAATGTGCAAATTGGCAGACTCTCTTCTGAGTGTTTTACTTGTATTAATTTATTTGAAACTCACACCAATCCTATGAGGAGTATTCTTATTAGGCTAATTTATAGATGAGAAAACTGGCAGAAGCAGATTGTATTACAAAACTTTGTCTACAGTCATACAACTAATGGCTGAAGGAATTAACATTAAAACAAAACCTATAATCCAGTTACAAACATTATCATCCTTTTTGAAGCATAAACCACAGTCAATGATTACATAAATTGTTTGAAACCATGCTTTTAAGCTCAATCACAATGCTTAATTTACCTAAATAAATTATCTAAGCACCTTCTTGAGACTTGTTGAAAATATGTTAATAAAGTGCTGGGCTAATCATAATTACTGTTAACATTAATATTTTTAAGGTACAATTAAACAAAGTGAGATGGTTTTGAAATGTATCTATACCTACTTAGGTGATCTATTCCCATAGCATGGTGATCTTTATGTGCACCTTCTGATACATATCATCATTTTATTCATTATAATAGGGATTTAATAAGTGATCACCTATATCCTAAAAGAGTCAAAATCTATTTCACATTTGGAACCCATAACCAATGAAAGATCTTTATAAATCATTATTTATTGAATGCCTACTATGTTGTGGACACTGAGTGGTGCCAAAAAAATGTAACACATCTCTACCTACAGGAACTTGTGTGCTAACTGGAGAGTAGTCAGATGCTCCTGGAAGAATTGAGAGATTTATCTTGGAATCCTAACTGTTGGTCTCCTCCCTTTTCTCTCTCAGTTTTGTGGTTTGCAGATTTTTTAAATTGTTGCTTAAGAGCTTTACTATATAATTCTCTACTCTGTTCTCTCACTTATTACTTTCTTCAGTCCTACCATTAAGTCATTCCTTTAGGGAGATTAAAAGATGCTTTATCTCCTAAAATCGATGGGGTTCATTCAAGTGTATATCACTGTATACAGATAGGATAAGTGATAATGTGTCAAGAAGCTCAAACATCTGTATCATTATCTATGTCTGTATCTAGATACTTACATCTGCATGTACATCTATCTCCATATTATTCACATGATACAGGGAGTGAAAAATGGATAATGAGAGAAGATCTCAAAAGAAGATTTTATAGAAAAAAGTCACTTATTGATGCACTTTCTTGTATTTTACAAGACTTCTATGAAAAAGCATTAAGCTAAGTATTGGAAATAATACTGGCAGTTATTGTTTATATTAAGCCACACCATATCCCTTTCAATGTCAATCCTTTATACTTTTTTTTCCTTTTTTTCCCATAATGTGGATTTCTATGCATTTAACTTGTTACTTTATTTTGTTTATTATAGACCTGTCCTTGCCAGAGGACAATGTTCCACAGGGACAGAAATTGTTTTGTTTACTGATATATCCTAAGTACCTAGAAGATGCCTGGTGCATATTGAGCTCTCAATAAATATATGTAGAAATAGGATTTCTGTGATGATATTCCTTCTTTGAAGCATTTTATAGAATAGTTGGAAATCCAGAAAAGCTTTTGAGAGTTATTTCAAAGAGGGTAAATCAGTTATTTCAAGACAATGTAATTGAAGGATCAGAGAAGGTATGGAGAAGCATAAGTTTCTGGTTTTACAATAAGAACATTTAGACAAGTTAAAAATAAGGGCAGAATCAAGTTTTGGTTTTTATTTTTTAATATTGGCAAGTATTGTTACACATTTGGTTAACTCAGGATTTTAAAAAGCAGGAGAGAAAAATCCAGTTGAAATAAAGAATTAGTATGAGATAGGTCATGTAGGAAACAGAATGTAACACTTACTCAGCTTAAGTCCTTGAAACAGAAGTGTTTATGAAGATAGGGAAAGAGAAAGGAATGTTGTAACATTGAGTAATGCATACTTTTAGACCATTCTTTTAACTGCTGACAAGAGTGCACTATATTCACAAAAGACAAAGGTAGAAATTCATATCCTTCACCTAGGGTAAATAGTATATTTATCAGTACATCTGTTTAGTAGGCTGAAAATTCAGTGTTCCTCAGGCTATATACAGCAGGAAAGAAAATGTAATGCTAAAAATTAAAAACTAATCAGCAATAATATAGAAAATGAACTTCATTGTACTTCAGATTTACTTCCCTTTTCACAAAAGAAATAGATTCCACACACTAGTGACTCTGCCAAGGTTTTAACATTCAGTAATATCCCACCAGTGCACACTAAAGAAAATGGAAAGCAAATGCCATGCCAAGATTAGACGTTTGTAGTTCTGTCTGCCTTTCCAACTCTCATCACACTCAGACACCAGGGACTGAAACAACATCATTTTAAACTTAAAAGTAAATTTTGTCATGTGAAAATTGCAGTTGAAATAAATCCTAGATAAGCATGCCCTTTTCTCTCAGGGAAAAAAAAAAAAGTAAACTGTATTATAAGGATCAAATTGCCCCACTGCTTTGAGACATGTTCAAATATTCAGTTATGCACTATGCATTTGCAATTTATGCATTTTTATTACATTCCTGTTTTTGTCATGTACTAATGCTAGATAAACAGATTCTCTGCAAAATAAACTCTAGTTAAGAGATGTTAAGGTTAGGACACATGCATACGAAAGCCAGCAAATTCGAATTAAAGCTACCTCTTGGTACTCAGTCTGCCCTGCTGGGCAAAAAAAACCATATTCTCTACTGTAGGGAAAGGGATGAAAATGAAAGGTTAACAGGACCACAAAATTGTGTCTATTTTTTTCATGCTTGAAAAAATTAGAAACATCAAATTCAGTTATTTGAATTTTTTAGTGCAAAAATATCTAGTTTCCAAAAAGTACAAAAATCCGTAGCAGAGAAATGCATTAAAGTATGTTTTACATGTTTATTTAAAAAATACCAAGTAGCCAATATTTTTCAGCTCTTTGAATATGATTTATGTTTAAATAAAAAATGATGAGATGACAATAGTGGTAACTGTATTCTATTATATGTTTATAGTTCCCTAAGAATTATAGAAGAATGACCCATTTTAATATTTGTTTTGGTGGTAGGTTTATTGAGCTATAATTTACAGATATAAAACTTATCCATTCAAAATGTATAATTCAATTAGTATTTAATATTTAGTTTAGTATTCAAATTTAGCATATTCATAGGGCTATATTGCTGTCACACAACCAATTTTGAGATATTTCCATTACCCCCAAACCAAACACTACACCCTTTAACTATCCCCCCTTCAGCCCTAGCTAACCACTAATCTACTTCTGTCCTTATATATTTCCCTCTTCTGGGCGTTTCATATAAATAAAATCATATAAGATATGTTTGGCTTTGTTTTTTTTTTCTGACTGGCTCCTTTCTCTTAGCATGCTTTAAGATTTGTTTACGTTGCAGCATGTATCAATACATTTTTATGGCTAGATAACATTCTATTGTGTTCTGTTTACCCATTCACCAGTTGATGGGTATTTGGGTTGTATATTGTGAATAATGCCACTATGAATATTAGTGTTCAGATTTTTGTGGGGATATTTGTTTTCATTTCTCTTAAGTATATTCCTAAGATTGAAACTGCTGGGACAAATGATAACTCTCTATTTAATATTTTGAAGGATTCCAACACTATTTTATGAAATGATTGTGTCATTTATATTCCCACTAGCACTTATGAGCATTCAAATTTCTCCACATACTCATCAATACTTCTTACTATCTGTGTAGATGGATGGTATCCACAAAATTTCTAAAGTTCTCAGCCATTCTTGGAATGCTTTTTCTTTCTCTTCACCTTTTGTTCTCAGACTCTTAAGTGTCTCTCACATTTACCTGAGGATCTGTTCGTTTCTCTTATTTTCTTTCTCTGTTTTTCAGGTCACATAATCTCTGCTAATCTTTCTTCAAATTCACATTCTTTTTCCTACCAGTTCAATTCTATTGAGCTCCTTTAGTTTTTTTTTTTTTTTTTTTTTTTTCATTTTATTTATTTATCTTTGAACTCCAGTATTTCCATTTGGTTCATTTTTTCTTTCAATAATTTCTCTTTATTGATATTCTCTGTTTGATGAGACTTTGTCATATCTTTCTTGACTTTTTATTTTTTTAAAGATTTTATTTATTTATTCATGAGAGAGAGAGAGACAGAGAGAGAGAGGCGGAGACACAGGCAGAGGGAGAAGCAGGCTCCACGCAGGGAGTGCGAGTCAATCCAGGGTCTCCAGGATCACGCCCTCGGCTGAAGGTGGAGCTAAACTGCTGAGCCACCCAGGCTGCCCTCTCTCTTGACTTTTTAAAACATAATTCCCTATAGTTCTCTGAAAATATTTATAATGGCTCCTCTCAAATCTTTGTTAAATCTGACTGCTGTTGCTCTCACAGGCAGTTTCTGTTGCCTTATTTTGTCCCAAGTCAACATTTCCCATTTCTTTGCTTGCCTTATAAATGCTTGTGGTTAGAAACTAGATATTTTAGAAAATATATTGTAGTAAATCTAAGCACTAGTTACCTACTATGCAGGGTTTGTTACTGTTGTTTGCTTTTTTGTTTGTTTTCAGTGAGTGGCTGGATTAGTGTAGTACACTCCTCAGCAGTGTGAAGCCTCTGCAGTTGTTCCTCAGGGGTACGGACCAACAAGCACAGTCACCTGGGGTAACAGTGGTTTTACTAGGGCTCTCTCTCTTTTTCTGACCCCACACAGTAGATTCATTTCCAGTTGATTGTTCTATCTTCGACAATGCCCTTGGGCATGAATTGCTTCACAGACCGATCCAATTTAAATCTGACTCATGTGTAGGGATGGTTTTTAGGTCAGTGTTTGAGGTTTGTTCTGACCCCCAACAGGATATTCCATAGCTATCTCTTTTCCTGGTTCTGTCTTATGGTTTTGCTTGTATTTCCAATCAAAATACCAGTCTCTTCCTAACTGCTTTTTTCCCCCATACTTTCCATTGTTTTTAAGGGACTTCATTATGCTTAATTTTCTACTTTGTTTCCAATAAAGCTATTTTTAGGGGGGAAGAGCTTCAGGCTTCTCTATCTGGGCAATGTTTCAAAGTTATAGCTCTGGAACTGGAGGCAGAAACAATGGTATACTCTCTGAGTGCCAGCTCTGCTTTAGAAACTGGGTGTTCAGTGGAGGAAGTGGTGGTAGCCTCAACTTCTGGTCTTCTCAGCTTTCCTGCCCTAACTTGTAACCTCTACTTTATGGATAAGACAGTGAGGATGATCAGAGGTCCTGTACTCTTAGTTCATGGAGCACAAGCTGGTGCCTCAATCCCACAAATGGGAGCTGGACAGAATAAGGGAGCCTCTTGGCCAAACCCATTAAGAATTTGCTGTAAGAGTAACTGGGAGACAAAATGTAAAATGTTGATGCCCCACCCCTGACTGGGAGCTAGGGATAAAGTTGTCTTCCTAGCTTCTCCTGCTTGGGATAGAATTTCTATCATCCAAGGCTGGGAGGCCCAGGAGAGAGAGAAGTCTGTGGTTTAAATGTCAGACTCTTGGGAATGAGGGATCCCTGGGTGGCGCAGCGGTTTGGCGCCTGCCTTTGGCCCAGGGCGCGATCCTGGAGACCCGGGATCGAATCCCACATCGGGCTCCCAGTGCATGGAGCCTGCTTCTCCCTCTGCCTGTGTCTCTGCCTCTCTCTCTCTCTCTGTGACTATCATAAATAAATTAAAAAAAAATCTTTAAAAAAAAAAATGTCAGACTCTTGCTGTTCTTAGGAATTTTAGTAGATATTCTTGCACAAATATTTATTGGCTATACACTCTTGGGACTATTTCCAGATACTTTGATTTTTTTTAAAGAAAAGTCACCAGTTTTTCTGGAAAGTAGATCCACGGAGCTTCTTATATTGCCCTTCTACAAGTGGAAACTTCAATCTCAAATTTTAGGAAAGCAAATCATTTCAAACTTTAGTGTTTCAAATTGTTAGAGATTTCTCTTGTGCTTTCCATAGCTCAAAAAGATTAATCCCTAATTTGTAGTCTTATTGATGATTGGAAATGGTTAACATATCCAAAGTTATAAAGTAACCAAAAGGAAGAACTCTTAACTCTGTAATTGCTAGATTCCTTCTAGAAATAATAATAACAGCTTTCACCAGCATGATGCTTTTCAAAGCCCACACATTATTTAAGTTAATCCTGGCAGTAAACTTTTGAGATGGCTATTACAATTATTGTTTTACAGATAGGGAAACATATATTTGTCCCTCAGAGCCCTTCCTCTGTTTTCTCCCACATTGCCAAGGCTGACCTTCAGGCTACACTTTCCATACTCCACTGCCACCTGCATTCTTATTGGGATCAGATATCAGTACCATAGTGGGAATTGCCAGGGTAGAGGAAAGATTAGGTAGAGGAATTTGCTACCTATTCACTACCTGCTGCATCTCTTTTTATTTTTTTTTTAAGATCTTATTCATTTATTCATGAGAGACACACAGAAAGAGGCAGAGACATAGGCAGAGGGAGAAGCAGGCTCCCCTGTAGGGAGCCTGATGTGGGACTGGATCCCAGGATCCTGGAATCACAACCTGAACCAAAGGCAGACGCTCAACCAGTGAGCCACCAAGGTGTCCCTGCTATATCTCTATATATAGTTCCAACTGCCATAAAAAGGGACCAGTCTATTGCTACATTTTACAAGTAAAGTGGACACTGCACTCCAGTAGCTTTGCTCCCTCCTTTTGACTGTCTACTCTTGGGTTTCTAGGAACTTTCTGCTAGAACTCATCTGTAAGAATCTTACTTTCTCCCTTTTAGTCTCATCTCCCTCATCATCCGTGTGGCCAAGTGTCAAAATTAAAAACCTCTTTCTTTTAAATATTCAAGTGGTTTCTCTTGTGAGTTAGGTTCTCACTGAAACAATTACTAAGCTGTTAAATGACAAAAATGAAACTTGAATCTGGTGTATTTGAATTCAATCTTAACACTGTTTCTACTTTTATACTAGAGTAACCTTTCAGACTCAGTCCAATGTTGGTTGTATTTGGGAAAGCGGTATTCTCTTTAATATAGAGAGATAAAATATATAACACTTTGTGGAGTGACAATTCTTACAATTCTGTATGCTATAAATATAAATGTTACACTTAGTTCTGTGATTATTTGGGAGATAATACTAAATCTCATCATGTATTCTTTATTGTTATCAACTTAAATAGCAAATGAGATAATGTGTTGTTTGATAGGATATGACATAATTGATATAACATTACTTAATAAATGTCAAATTGAAAGTATTTAGTCAACCTTGCCCCTAAGCAACCTCTGATTTATTTCAAATAGAGTGGCACCAAAAAAAAAAAAAAAAGGTTGGCAAACCACTATGTGTTTAATAAATTATCACAATTCATATACAGTCATAGAATATAGCTCACGAGAAAAAATATTCAAAATCACTAAAAAGGTTTTTATATCATGAAATCTATTTTGATATGTATTAATAGTATTGATAGTATTTACATGAGTTTATATATCAGATTGTATTTAATCACTGAAAATATACATTTTACTTATTGTTTGCTACATTAACTCTCTTTTCTTATTAATAAATATTTGATAGAAGACTGTTAAACAGTAGAGAGGTTGAATATATCCTATTAATATATACATACTAATGCATATATGCTCAGTCTAATTTACTAATATTTCCTCATTAAAAAATGACAATGCAAATGACTATATTAAGCTGATTTACCTTTAAGCTCACTTTACCTTTTTTCTTATATGGGATATTGGTTTGGTTCTAAAAGTACAATCACAAGGAAAGTCAGCATGCCAATATGTCCCTTTCTTTGCCTATAATTTATGTCATTTAAAGCTTATTCTCCTTCCACTTCATTATTACTATCATACCATCAACAAACATACATTAGGTGCCTACACATACAAACTCTGGTTATCAGAAATGTATTTAATTTAAAATGTAGTTAATGTACTTTTTCAGCTAATAAAATCAAATTAAAATCCATATTGACAAAATAAAACAAATTAGGAGATGATTAATATAATGTATATCTCCACAAACACTTAAGTGTGCATGCAAACACACACTCACCCACACTAGACACAAGTATACATGATGACAAAAATCCTAAAATTTTTAACCAAATTTGTATGCTAAGTGTTCCGGAAAAGCAGGTTAAATAAGCAATGACTTCTTATTATAGATTCCCCAATTTAAATAGCTACAATAAAGCCATCTGGGCATATCCACAGATGCACAGCTTGGCAGCAAGCACAGCAGTTTACAGAAGGTCATATGCTAAGTTTGGACATCCTAGCATTCCCTTTGCACTAAATTTTCAAAGCCAGATTATGAAGAAAAGAGTTGTGAATGTAATGCACATGTATAGTTAGTAGTATTTTTACATTTTACATATTTGAAATCGATTGCAGTTTAAGGATGTAGTGATGTACTTTCTAACTGAACACATAATGGAAAGTCATTTCAGAGTAATGCCTTGTAAGACCTAGTTTTATAAATCAAGTTCTTTAAATGTGTAATTCAAACTTACACCTTGATTAATTTTGAGATTCAGTCCATTGATTAGATTTATCTTATTTTTAAAAATCTAAATTGTTCTTAATGAATATACAGTTATGAATAGGATTAAGAAAAAAATATGTAGTGGTGCTCAACCAAGGGTGGTTTCCTCCCCAGGGGACATTTGGCAATGCCTGGGTAAATGTTTGACTGTTATAGTAGAGGAAGGGGTTGGTACAGGCATCTAGTACATAGTGTACAAGTAGGCCTTGAGCTTTCTGTTATGCACGGGACAGTCTTCTTGTTATTGAGCAAAAAATCTCAATAATTCTGAGTCTGAAATCCTACTATAATATATAACTTTGATGATTACATTTTATTGTTATATCACTACTTCATAAATACACATGACTGGTTTGGTGTGCTATATGTAAGAACAGAGAGACTTCACTGGTCAGACCTAAAAGCAGATTGGAGATGGGAAAATAAAGAGTCAGCAACCTGGAGTCAAATTGCTAGAAATCATTCAATTTGAAAGTGAGACACAAAAAAAATGGATTGATAATAAACAATACCTCACTGGGATGTGAGACAGTATAAAAAGATCTTACAAACATGTAACTAGAATCCCAGAGGGAAAGAATGGATCAGGAAAAATAATTTACAGATCATAATGGTAAGCATTTTCCAAATTTGATGGTAAACATCAACCTAAAAATCTAAGAGGGTTAGTGAATCACAAGATTAAAAACAAAAGAAAAAATCTTGAAGATGGGGGAGGGAGTCAGGGTTGAAAGATGAATCATATACAGGAAGCTACCAGGAACAATATAAGCCAAAAGAAAAAAAAAAAAAAAGACATTTTCTATTTAACCCAAATTCTATAACCAGCAAAATATCCTTTCAAAATACAGGTGAAATTAAGACATTTTCAAATACATAAAAGTGAAAAGAATATGTTATTGTAAACTACTCCACCAAAAATAAGAAACTTAATCAGATTGAAAGTAAATTATATATATATAAAAAAAAATACCTGGAGAAAAACTAGATCTAAAAGAAGGAATTAAAAGCACCAAAAAAGAAAAAAAAATGAAAAAAAAAAAAAAAGAAAAGCACCAAAAAGGCCTGTAAGTGGTACATATAAAGGACTACCATTTTGTTGTTGTTAGGTAATATAAAAACATAATTACTGTTAAAACAGGAAATAATGCTGTTGTGATAATTTGGGTTTATATCATTTGTAGAATTAAAATACATAGTAGTCAATGTATGAGGGATGATGATATATATAATTACACTGTTACAAGGTTCATATTTTTAAAAAAAACCTATGAATATAAAGTGTTGATAATAACTTTAAGTGTCCTGGGATAACTTAAAGATACATTTCATAATTCTTACAGAAACCACTAAAGTATAATGAAGATACACTTGGTTAAAAATCCAATATATAGTTTAAAATCTATCTAAAATATAAGAATAATCCAAAATAAAGCAAGAAAAGAAACAGGAACAAAAAAGTATATGTGCTGCCAAAGTAAGCACAAGGAACAACAATAACAAAAAAAAAAATGGTGGGGGAAAAAACACAAACAGTAAGTATTTAGGCTTAATAAGAAATCAGTAGTTCTGTTGAATATAATGAACTTAACATTTCAATTAAAAATATAGATAGTCATATATAATGGGGATAAAAAGACCTTACTATTGGTTAGGTTGCACCTCTGAAAGAGATGCTCTTTAAATATAAAGACATATGTAAGTTGAAGGTAAAAGTGTGGGGAAAGTTATATCATGCTAATAGTAACCATAAAATTGATCAGAACAGCAATATCGATGTTAGAGAAGATAGACTTATTAGACTTAAGGAGTATTTATTTAATCAGGGATAAAAAGGGCACTTTATAAAGGGTTTGATGCAACAGAAACATATAAAATTACAAATACATCTGTACCTAATAACAGAACTTCAAAATACATAAATTTTAACATTAAAGGGAGAAATAGACTCAAATAATTTTCAGAAGTTTTTTTTCTTTTACTTTGTAGTTAGCTATTAGCTTATTGTACCAACAAGAAGAAATGCTAAAATGTCAGTGAATATATCTCACTTTTATTTTTTTTTTTAAGATTTTATTTATTTGAGAGAGGGAGTGAGAGAGCATGAGCAGGGGGAGGGGCAGAGGCATAGAGAGAAGTAGATCCCCCCTCTGAGGAGGGAACTGAATCAGGGCTCAAGGACTCTGGGATCATGACCTGAGCCAAAGGCAGATACTTAACTGACTGAGCCACCCAGGTGTCCCTTCACTTTTATTATTGTACTAACATAAGCAGAGAAATAGGTAAGAGAAGATGATCACAATTCTGTCATATATTCTACTTAGAATTTTAATTCAGAGTACATGTGTTTTAACCATGAAATTAATCAAACTCCTATCATTTGGATCATGGTAAGGTTATAAGCAATATCAGGGATCCCTGGGTGGCGCAGCGGTTTGGCGCCCGCCTTTGGCCCAGGGCGGGATCCTGGAGACCCGGGATCGAGTCCCACGTCAGGCTCCCAGTGCATGGAGCCTGCTTCTCCCTCTGCCTATGTCTCTGCCTCTCTCTCTCTCTCTCTCTGTGACTATCATAAATAAATAAAAAAATTTAAAAAAAAAAAAAAAAAAAACAAACAGGACTGGCCCATAATGACAGCCAGAGGGTAGAGAAAAGTTGTCCTATTAAGCAGTAACAAGAAACCAGCTTGGAATTAACCCATTTGCTATTGGTAAATCAAAAATTGTTATGATACACATAGATATTATAGCTGGATAAAAATGGTCTTGTACACTTTTTTTTTTAATTTTTTTTTTTTATTTATTTATGATAGTCACGGAGAGAGAGAGAGAGAGAGGCAGAGACATAGGCAGAGGGAGAAGCAGGCTCCATGCACCAGGAGCCTGATGTGGGATTCGATCCCAGGTCTCCAGGATCGCGCCCTGGGCCAAAGGCAGGCGCCAAACCGCTGCGCCACCCAGGGATCCCTGGTCTTGTACACTTAAAGAACAGTCTGTGACTCACTAAACAGCTCTTTTCAACATTAATTGACATAATGCAAAAATACTGTGTTCCTGGTCTATTATTTTTACAAATCTAGCAACAACATTTATCCCAGTGTCTTTCAAAACTTTTTTGACCATGCCCCCAGTAGGTAATGCATTTTATTGATATCCAACACACACACACACACACACACACACATACTCACTTACTCATACAAAAACATGGAATTAAAAAAATGTTTCATAAAGAAATGCATCCCCTTACAATGCATAATAATAATCTGCTCTATTCTGTTCTATTCAATTGCATTCTATTATCTATTCTATTAATAAATTATATTTATTAATGAAGGACTTAATCCACACTAAATTTATTTCATGAGCCACTAATGGGTCATGAACTACAATTTGAAAATTAATATTTAGACTTTAATACTATTTGGTTAGAGTAAGCCACAAAAACATATAATAAAAGTAGTCTGTAATCATCACATTAAACTATTTAGACAATCATCTTGTGAATAGAAGTATTTAACAATTCTTCTTAATTGGAAAAAATAACTTGATTTCTAATACTATTTATCTGAAAGGTAGGCTTGATTTGCAGTGTGCTACTTATTGTCTATGACCACTTTTCCTCCTCAATTAATTGGGTTGTATATGTAAAGAGGGTTTCTTCAATGAGTCTTGAGAAGTGAATGTAGAATGAGATGTATAAAAGGAAGGAGAATTAGAAACATTAGGAAAAGAATTGGAGTCAAAATAAGATGAAGAGAAGAAGGGATGTCTGGGTGGCTCAGCGGTTGAGTGTCTGCCTTCAGCTCAGGGCGTGATCCTGGATCTAGGGATTGAGTCCCACATCAGACTCCCTATGAGGAGCCTGCTTCTCTATGTCTGTGTCTCATGAATAAATAAAATCTTGAAAAATATATCAGAAGAAGAAAATCATACAGGGGTACCTGGGTGGCTCAGTCCATTAAGCAGCTGACGTCAGCTCAGCTCACGATCTTAGGCTCCCGGGATTGAGCCCAACATCGGGCTCCCTGCTCAGTGGGGAGTCTGCTTTTCCCTCTGCCTCTGCCTCTCCACCATTGTTCATTCTCTCTCTCTCTCAAATAAACAAATAAATAAAATGTTAAAAACCCCACACTATCATGCAAAGGAATACAAGGCAAATATAAGAGAAAATAATAAGATAAAAAAAAATTTTTTTTATTATTTTTAATAATAAAAATTATTATTATTATTATTATTATTATTTTTTTTTTTTAAAAATATTTGCAAAATATTAGACAAATCAAGAAAAATGTAAGAAATGTGATGCTACCACTGTGAAATGAGAAAATATCAGTATCAAGAATCTTTCAAGAACAGAATTTACTAACGATATCATAACTGTATTGAGCACTTCCTACCTCTCAGGTGCTTTTCTAGGTGGTAAACAAGTACTTATTTATAGTCTCATAACAACCTAGAAGGCAGGTATAGTTATTATTCCCACTTCATAGAGGAGCACACCAAGGTAAAGATTTCCAGATTACATAGCTCTAAAGTGTTAGATCCACAACATGAACAGAAAATGTCTAGCCCCAAAGCCCAAATTTAACTACAGCCTCATATTCCAAAGTTACTGCATTATGAGCTAGACAAAACTATATTCATGTTGTGAATAAGGAACTTTTTTTGAGTCCTACAAGGCAGTAAATGAGAGAACCATGCTTCAAATCCACATGATTCTAAATTTAAAGCTTGTTTTCTTAAGAACTATGATCTACAGACTTACTATAAACATTTACTAATCTCCCCACCCTTTGCTTCATGCTTTATCCACTTTGTAATACACCATTTAATTCTCACAAAGGCCTAATAGAAAACTATTGTTATTATCTCTGTGTTATCTATATATGAAGATGTTCAGATCCAGAGAGTTTACTAGCTTATTTAAAGCCATGCTGGTAGTAAATCGAAGAGCCTGTATTCAAAGTGAGGCCATCTGACTCTAGTATATTTAATCTTAACTGATAGGGTATAATGCTCATCAACAGGGATCTTCCACAGGATATCATATTTGCATTACTGTATTTAAAATTACATATTTTGTGGAAGCATATTCAAATGGAAAGAATTAAGAATAATGGCAGAGGAAAAAGGGACCATGCTTGCTGGAGGAGATTTATAGCTTTAACATTGAAATAAAGAGCTGTAGGATATTATTAGTCCCAGTACAAGCTGTATACAGGTATATTCTGAAAAGTGCTATGAGTACAATGCAGAACTATCAGCACACTTAGTGGAAACAGGTCTACATAAATTAACAGTGAAGAATCATGATTGGTTACTGGAGACCGTGAAAATCCTCTAAGTTTCTTCATACCAAAGGCCAAGATAAATTCCTGATATATTAAATAGTTACCAAAGAAAATTTAAAAAAAACATGAGAGAGCTTATATTATGTCTAGATTATTTTGGAGGCACAAAAGAAAGTTTAAAAATCCTTTAAAAAATGTATTAAACATATGTACATTAAAAAGGAACACCTTAATGTAATCAAGCAAGAAACCTAGAAAAACTAAAGTATTTGCAAATATGACAAAGCAATTGTTGCTTAGTTTAATCAACACAATGCTCATAAATATTAATAAGAAATGCATGAAAATATCCTTAGGAAAATAATCTCCAAAAGGAGAGGAGAAAAAGTAGTACTTAGCGAGGGGCAGACAGAATGACCTTTGATTATACATGAACATAAGTAATCAAGGGATGGGGCCCTTTATGTGACTTCACATTAATAAAGAATTTGAGTCTGGGTGGCTCAGTGGTTCAGCACCACCTTCAGCCCAGGGTGTGATCCTGGAGACCCGGGATCTAGTCCCATAAGGGGCTCCCTGCACGGAGCCTACCTCTCCCTCTGCCTGTGTCTCTGCCTCTCTCTCTCTCTGTGTCTCTCATAAATAAATACATTTAAAAAAAGAAAGAAATGTGACTGCTTTCAACAATGACAGCCCACTTCCCTGATTTAATTATATATTATTTCTCTCTTTTAGGAAATTTCTCAATTATAATTTCTGCATGGTTTTATCACATTACCTCTTATCCATGTGGATTTCATATATATTTCTTATAAGTATCTTGCATTCCCTCCTGTCTTTCTTCTGTTGTCTGTCTCTTCCTCTATTTTTTGGCCTACCCTATATCATGAAAATTATTTAGTGAAGAAACCAAATAAAGTAGCATAATTAATACAATATTGAAGTAACCATATAGAGCCTAAAAAGGGGGAGGGGTCAAATTTGGAAACTTTCAGAGATCTGAAAAAGATAGGTTTGCCATATATAATCACAATACTGTTAAATTTGAATTTTAAATAAATACTATTTGCAAAATACTTATACTAAAAAAAAGTGTTTTTAGTAAGCGTGGCAATCATAAAGGTCATGTACCAAATAAAACAATCATAACACTGGAAAATTCCATTTAAGTCCATTTTGGAAGTTGACTAAAATGACAACGTGGAACTTAAGTAGAAATAAAACTTTAAAAAATGCTAAAATCAATTGGACCACTAAAAACAGAAGAATGAGTTATAAAGCATGGAACTGGATTTGGAACTATTCCTCAGTCAGAAGCTATAGAACAGTAATACAAGGCAGGCAATTTTGTTTAGTACAAATAAAATGACTGACCCTAAGATGTATCAGAAATGACTTAAGAGATTTATTGCAAGATTGAGTTACCAAGGGAAAAGAAAAGATTTATGATTATGTATAATCCAAAGAGATAGAAGTCTAGATGAAATATTTATTTATGAATGGAACCAGAAGGATGATACAGTATGTCAAGTCAAAAGTATGTCAAATGTATTAGTTGAAATGGATGCAAGTATTGTAAAATTCTGCCATAAGGACAGTGGCAAGCACATCCAAGGGGAGCTTTATCAAGTTTTATTAAAACCAGTAATTGTACCAACCTTTTCTTTTGGTAGACGTAAGAATATTTTTCCTAAAAAATTTTATATACAAGATCAATATGTAAAATAGACAACAATGGAATTGGAGTGGTAGAAGCAGTTGAGGGGCTCTAACTCTCAATAAGAACCAGATTAGTGTCTTAAACACTGTAATGGTGGACTTTTTCATTCTCGAATAAGCTCGAACATAAGCACACACACATACACTGAAAACTGTAAAATAATTTGGAGTCTCAAAGTGTCCATTGATTTTTATTTCCAAATATAATTTTAAAAATTATTTCCCCACCTTCTGGAGTATTTGCTTTTTTACCAGTAGTTTACACAAGAGCATAGTATACATCCTGGATAACAGCTATAGTCAAGACTATGCTCTCCTTCTTCCTCCAAAGGGATTTCCAAAGAACAAGAAGAGGTTTGATCGAGAATATATTTGAAGCAAAGGTACGTAAATCAGTAAAAATAACAGGAACAATGAGCAAGAAGATATAAAAGTTGTGAAGTGTGGAGCCAGACACTGATTTTCCTTGATGTTGTGGTGCCAGAACTAAAAACATATTTTGCAAAATCTAGAAATCTTACATGGAAATTATCTAAATCTTGCAATACAAGGGACTTATTACAGGGGAGACAAGAATAAGGAAAGGAACAGAAACCTCATTTTTATTTCAAAGTGGCAAAGCATGTGTATAATGTAAAATAAAATGTGAAGACATAAAGGAGGTATAAAGCTCTGGGATTTAAAGAACCTAAGTAGACATTTCCAATTGCAAAATCATTTAATAGAATTCAAAGGCGGAGAGTAGAAATTGAAGAAATAGCAGGCAATAGAAATATTTCATTTTTACCTACACAGAATAAGCCTCTCTAGATACTCTGTTCTCAGGCTTTTATTTATTACACTTTCTTCCTGGGCATTCCTACCTACTTCCAGGATTTCAGGTATGTCCTCTGTGCTGTAAAACGAGTAAAACAGGTACTTCAACAATGTACAGAGGTTGTCCAAATTGGAGGTGGTGGGTGTCAGACCCCTACATACAAACATACATACATAGTTGGTAGGAAACCAAAAGCAATATAGACTGTATTTGCATTGCAACTCAGAGCCAGCCAGCCACTTTGTTTCGAAACATCTGAATCTCACATTTGCTCCTTATTTTGAGGGTAGGGATGTTGTCAAACAGAAACACCATTTTCCTTTATGTCTTGGAAACCCAGACTTAAAAAAAAAAAGAAAAAATTATTTATTTGAGAGAGAGCATGAGTGGGAGGGGGAAGGGGCAGAGGGAGAGAGAGAAGCAGGCTCCCCGCTGAGCAGGGAGCCTGATGCAGGGCTGGATCCCAGAACCCTGATCCCAGGACCCTGAGATTATGACTTGAGCAAAGGCAGATGCTTAACCTACAGAGCCACCCAGATGCCCCGGAAACCTAGACCATTGGTGGGGCTGTACCCTTCATCTTGGTAGTGGGCAACCTAGGAAGGTGGAAGTTGAGAGGTTTCTCTCTCCTTCAAGGCACTTAGTTTTAATGTAGCAGTTGGCATGACTCAATGCTGAGTTGAGAGGTAGCAGACTTGCTCTGAAATCTACAGTGTCAGGGCAAGACAGGCACTTTTCTCTCTCCAGCCAACAGACCCTGAGGGGGACTGCAGACCTGTTTTTTCTCTTTGTTGTAGGTTGTAGCAGAAGCTGGGGGCTGGTAACTGTTTAATGTCAAAAGATATTTGAATCAGTTTGAGAGTGCTAATGGGTTCTGTCCAACCCAAGAGAAAGATTAATTCACTATCTACACCAAACTTAGATTCCAGCAATAAGATGAGCGAAGAGAGTGACCAGAGGATGCTGAGAACAATGCCTAAACCCAAGGATGACATCTTCTCACTAGTGCTGTCCCATCTTTGCCTTGTCTCTGCCCATCCTGCTGCCCCCCCCACCCCCTCTCATTGCCAAAGGATTGAAAAGCTGTACTCCTTATCCAAGAAACACATTCTGAAAATTTGGTTTCATTTTATTAAAACGGGGTTGAATATCACTTTAGTAGACTACATCATTACACAGGATTAAGTATATCCCATACACAGGATTAAGTATATTAGTATATAACGAAATAAAATTGTTTTTTTTTTCAAATTAGAACATGAGTGACTTCTCATCAAGAAATAATGAATAAACAAAATACGATAGAAAATGAATACTTTCGCAGTGCATAAAAGTTATATGTATAAGTGAAGTTTGCAACTCACAGCTAACAATTCTATTAATTTTGCTGCATTTACTGACACCCAGTGATAATTATACTAAGTGTCTCATTCACACTCTTTGACAAATTTGCCTCCAGAATCTTGGTAATGGAGGGAATTGAAGGGAGGCAGTATTGTGGAAAGTAGGCCTGAGACCCTACCTTGAAAATCTCTTTGCTCTGAAAACGTTCTTTTCACTTAGAGTGAATGTTTATTTAGTGTGGCTTTGATAGAATAGAATAAAACCTATTTAGTGCATTTCCCAGTGTCTTGAGGAGTGCCTACCTGAAACTGTTTATAACACTTTTAAAGCAGATAAATGCAGAAATTATGACTGGCAGTTATATGTGAAATCTTATTTATCTGGGCAACATGCAAATTCAGTCTCTGTAAGCTTAAATGTGTAGAGGTGCATTTCCAACTCTCTTTAGACTCAGATTCAAATAATAGTTACTGATTGCCACTCATAGACCAGAGCTGGTGAGAAGTTCTCTATAAACATTTTATCCTTGAAATCTCCTGAAAAATCTGGGAGGTAAATATTATTATACCCAGCCTATAGATGAGAAAACTGAAATTGAAAGTGGTTAATTAACTTCCCAAGGACAAATAACTATAAAGGTGATAGAGCCAAGATTTGGATTTTGTTGGTTTTGTAATATAAATTCGAATGCTTTTGCTGTTGATGCTGCTTTCTTTCTTACTTTGTTTTATTCCTCCTTTCTTAGGCTCCATTAGAAAGTCAACCTATGTTTGCAGGACTGACGTTCAACCATCTTTCCCTGCTTCCAAACTCTTTGAAATTAAACAGATTGGGGCTTTAAAAATAATGTTTCAAAACAAAAGCCAAAATAAACCCAGCTTGGCTTCATGGCAGATGTTCTAGTTCTAGGCTGAATTAGTCATCGAATCTGCCACTCCTTTGTATGTTTTTATTGTTGTTGATTTTGGAGAATGACACTAAATTAATGAATTGCTTTTCAAATCCCCCTTGAAAATGTGCTTATAGCCATGGACGGTAGGCCCAGGTGTGATAGCAGACTTAATTAGAATGTGCACATTAGATGCATCTCAGAAGGCTGCATATCCAATGCAAATTTTCAAGTGCTTAATGTTCATTCAGATGTGTATAGTGATTGCAGCATCACAGAGGACAAAACTAGAATGCTGGGAGCTTATGAGCTTGGACAGCCTTCTTGTGAACTCAGGAGAAAAACGAATGAGGTTAGGTGGCAAAATCTTACTGATTCCTTTGGAATTGATTCTTATTGCATTAACCAGTAGGATGCACATCTTGCATAATATTAATTATATTGATATAACAGGACATTCATTGTGGCTTGGTTCAGTACACAGTATCTGTTGACATGTGTAGTGGCTATTTTTAGAGTACTCACTGTCAAATAAAATGCTAGTATCACATGACAAAGGTGTCTAATACTCTTGTTTACCAACTAGTGATCGTGTCTTATCTTTAAAAATTCCTATAATTTTTGTTGGGGTTTTATAAGTCAGGAAATTATACTCTTTTTTGGGGCGGGTAGGCTCACATTTGTAGAAAGTTAAGAGACGCAAGTGTCTCTGTCAGACAGTTGGAAATCAAAATAACATTATTCTTACTGAGTAAGCCAATTAGAAAATGGTGCTTTAGATTTATGACAAGACTCCTTGATGTCAAAATTAGGTTTGAATTAGGTAGTCACAAGCAGCACTGGACAGCCTCAGACCTCCTCTGTCATAAGAAGCCTCTTAGTGTGTAGCAGAGAAAGTGCAGAATGAATGCATTTTAAAGATAAGAGTTTCCAAAATGAATCAAAGTGGAGCCTAGCCATACATACTAGTTCTCCTAAACTCACTGATCAATTAAATTGGTTACCAATTGAAGATGTCAGATGTTTTATTCCATAGTAGAATAACATCTTGCTTTGTCTAAACAAAACTAAAACAAGAACAGCAAACCACCAAAATTTTAAAGTACACTAATTTGAAAATTGGAGTTATAAAAAAATTAGGTTAGGCAAAATACATAACCCCTCTCTCTCTCTGTCTCTCCACCTTTCTGTGTCTTTCTCTACCTTTCTCTGTCTTTACATTAAAGAATTCATGTAAAACCACCTACATATGAGGGTCAGTTTCATACAGAAGTATTGTAAGGACTGCACCTTAATTTTAAGAAACCACCACAGTTTTCACTAAAGAATGTCCAAAAGGCTTTAAATTGTGATAAAAAAAAATATTTTCACAAGCCTGTCTATTTAAACGGAGGTAACCCAAACTATGTCTTAAACATCTCATGTTTATAGTATCTCCTAATGTATTCATTTCCTATTGTTATTATACAGAATTGCCACAAACTGAGGCACTTAACACATATTGGTTACCTTACAGATTTGGAGGTTCATAGCACAAAATCAGTTTTACTGGGCTAAGTCAATGTCATTAGAGTTCCATTCCATCTGAAGGCTGTGGGGGAGAATTTATCCCCCCTCGCCTTTTGGAGCATCTAGTCAGCTACATTCCCTGGCTCATGGCCACTTCCTCTATCTACAAAGACAGGAGTATAGCATTTTCTAATCTCGCTAAAGAACTGTAAGAAACTCTTCTACAGTTTTCTTGTATAAAAATTTCTGAAAATGACTCTGGAATTACTTTTGGCCCACTCTACTAGGCCAGGACAATCTCCCCAATTCAGGGTCCTTGATTTAATCACACTTGCAAAGTCCCTTTCGCCATGACTAACGTAACATGTTTACAGGTGTCAATGATTCGTACATGGATGCTTTTGGGCTATTTTTCTGTCTACCTCACTCAAGCATTTATATAGCCTGAGGAAGATTTGACTTTTGCTCACATTCATATCCATTAGCCTTGACTATACAAAATCAGAAGTAAAAGCAACCATATAAAGTCCAAAGCTTAAAATGTAATATTTAGCTTAGAGTTAAAGACAAAAACAAACAAACAAACAAACATGATTATCTCAATAGACACAGGAAAATCTAATACCTGCCTATGATAAAAACAATAACAAACCAGGAATAGAATTGAGCATCCCGAAATAAATTCTTACATTTATGTTCAAGTGATTTTTGACAAAGCTACCAAGATAATTCAATTGGAAAAAATAGTTTTATAACAATGTTTCAGCAGCTGAATATACACATGTAAAATATGAAGTTGGATACCTACCACACACCACATATAGAAATTAAGGCAAAATGCATCATAGACCTAGATGTAAGAGCAAAAACTATTAAATCCTTAAAAGAAAACAAAGAAGAAAATCTTCATGTCCTTGGATTGGGCGATGATTTGTTATATATGACACTAAAAGGACAAGCAATGAAATAAAAAAGCATGATAAGCTGGACATCATAAAATTACAATCTTTTGTTCTTCAAATGACAACCACAATGAAAGTGAAACAACAACTTACAAATGGGATGAAAACATTTTCAATTGATATTTCTGGTATCCAAAATACATAAAGAGCTCTTTAAAACCTCAATAAGAGTACAACCAACTCTTGAAGTTCTTCAGATGATTGAAAATAGTTTGTACAATTGTATCAAATTATGAAAGATTTAGTTAGCCTTTCTTGAGATAGAACTATATAAAAGGAATAATTACTTCTTCCTCTTCATCTCCTTACCTAACTCAGATAATAATAGTGGCTACTGATAGCCTTATTAAAGCAAATAATTATGATGTGGAAATATCAAGGATTTGGATTCAGACAAATACATAGTCAGATCCTGGGTAGGTACTTAATTACCTGTATGACTGCTCACAAGTCATCTGACTTTCATAAGCCTTATTTGGTTTTTTTGTTTGTTTGTTTGCTTAAGTAAAAATAATGTTAATCGATGGACTAATTCTATAAATGATCATCACACAATTGCTATAAGCTTGCCAGCATTTTAAGACCACAGGAAACGGTGCTAAATAGATAATATTTAGTATATTTCAGTGTACAGGTAGAGTTATAGGAATGATTACACAGAATAATTTAAACTAATCCTTACATTATCATATACATAGTGGGCATAAATAAAATATCACCTTTTCTCTACATGACGTTACTGAGTCACCTCACATCTGTAATATTCTGCAATACCTACACCAGGTCAGTTGCATTTCTATCAACAAAGCATTAGGTAGTACTTGGCTATTGTATACCTTGAACAAGTCTTGGTGAAAGTTGATTTTTGTGAAGGAGATTTATTTCTCTACTTTATTAGCAATACTTAGAATTTGAGCCTGGCTTTGGGAATTACTGACAAAAATATTGATCTCTCAATTGTAGTACCAAAAATATTTACCAGAAAATTTAATTTTTTTTATGTTTAGCCACTAACCTAAATTATCTTTAGTTAACTAACCTTTTCAGTGGTTCTGACACCAAATTTACAAAATGATTTGTGATTTCTTACTTTTTCCTTGGAGATACACTGAAATAATGGTAAGAGTAGAAAAACTATTTTATCTTCTTTCATTCATTCATTCATTCATTCATTCATTCATTCATTCATTTATTGAAGGAAGGAGAGTGGAAAGAGAGGAACAAGCAGACGCTGTGTGAGTATAGAGCCCAATGAGAGGCTTGATCTAATGACCCTGAGATGGTGATCTTAGCCAAAATCAAGAGTCAGACACTCAACCTACTATGCACCCTGATACCTGAAAAATCATTTTTTAAAAAAGCTAAGTAATGGTACCTGAATTACTCAGTGGCTGTGCATCTGCCTTCGTCTCAGCCTGTAATCCCAGGGTCCTGGAATCGAGTCCCACATCAGGCTCCCCAGAGGGAGCCTGCTTCTCCCTCTGCCTTCATCTGTGCTTCTCTCTCTGTGTCTCTCATGAATAAATAAATAAAATATTTAAAATATCTGGGGGAAAAAACAGAAAATTTTAGATGACTATAAGGTGTGTGATGAACTATTACAGAATAGTGAAGAATTCATTTTGTTGTTGTTATTCCATGTAATTTTTGTTTAACTTTAGAGTGTTTTTGTCTAGAAGCCTGCCAAACCAGAAAAACAAAATGAGAAAAAACAGTTCTTGAGGTTAACAAGTCAATGAGAAACATAAAGCTCTGGCTTAATTTTTTTCCTTCATATCACTGAGCTGTTTTCCACAACTTTGGTTGACATTCAAAACAGAACACTGCTAGGAAGGCAACAGAATACAAACAGAAGCCAGAAACAATTCTATAACATTTTGTGAAGTAGGCTAGGGTAATGCATTCTCAACTCAGCTGAAGATTAAAAAAAAATAAAATATGATTGCTCAAATTATAGTTGATGATTTAAGAAGGAAATCAGGTTGAAATGTCATAATTTCCATAAAGTTTGGACTCTTTATATAATTTCTAATGGAAACATAATGATATGAATTTTTAATTATCATTTCTGTTAATTTTACAAAATTCTACGTTTTAACTGAAATAAAGATTATTTCCTGAAAACAACACAAATCATATGTATACAGTTGCATGGAATTCAACAGGCTAAATTCACAATTGTAACTACCACTCACATGAAAAAATAGAATACTACCAAGTTCTTGGAAAACTTCTGCCCCCAAATTGGCTACAAGTCACTATCTGCCTTCAGTCCTGTCATAAAATAACTATTAATCTGATATCCAATACCTTCATTTACTCATAGTTGTTTTGAAATTTTTATAAGAGAACCATGCAACAAATATTTTTGTCTAATATCTTTCACAAAGTTCTTTGTGAGATTCACCCATATTTTTGCATATATTAATTATTAATTTCATTGCTGTACAGTATTTCACTATATGCTATATAATTATATACATTTCACTAAAGATGGACATTTTTCCTCTTTGTGGTTAGTGGCAATTAATAATAATTAAACAAGGAGGACATTAGACTGAAGTAGCTTTGATGCTTTAGTGGCCTAAGTATGCAAACAAAATCTTAAGCCTGTAAATGACTTGAAGTAGAGAAGTCAAAACCTGAAAGCAACCAATCACAAACAGCCAACTAGACTTTACCAAATAAGGCAACTACATACGTTACAGCCAATCAGATAATTTCCTTTCTTCGTTTCCACATCTTCTCTATAAAAGTCTTTTCCCTAGTTCCTTGTGGTGGAGCATTCCTAACCACTTTTGGTTTATTACTGCCTGACTAGAATTAAGTTTTGCTCAAATGAACTTTTAAAATTAAAAAGATACTTCCATGAACATTCTTATATATGCTCATATATGCCAGTAAACAAAAATGAAGAACTAAGTTGGAGAACTTACCTAACCAGATATTGAGTTACTATAGAGCTATAAAAGTTAAAGAAAGATGGAACTGGCATGAGGTTAGGTAAGTAGATCAATGAGAATGTATTAATAGAGTCCAGGAACACACACAAATACACATATATGCATGCTTGACTTATGACCTAGGCAACAGTCTAATTCCATGTGTGTAAAATGGTCTTTTCAGTGATTGATGCTGGAACAATTTGACATACTTAAAGAAAAAAAAATCATGCTCACCAAATGATATAACTGAAAAAAATACTTTAAAAAATTAGACTTGGTGGAGATATTCACATTCTTTATATGTAGCAAAAGGTTCATATACAAGGATGCCAGGGTGACTCAGTGGTTGAGCATCTGCCTTCAGCTTAGGGCGTGATCCCAGGGCCCTGGGATCGAGTCCCACATCAGGCTCCTTGCAGAGAGTCTGCTTCTCCCTCTGTCTATGTCTCTGCCTCTCTTTCTGTGTCTCTCATGAATAAACAAATAAAAAATAAAAAAGGTTCATATATATACATATATACACATATATACATATACCTGCAAATGTGTACATATACACATACATAATATGGATACATAATATGAATATATGAATAAATATAATAAAGGCAAGAAAACCTCAATCTATTTTTAATAGGGAAAAGACCAAAACAGATACTAAAACAGATACTTCACAAAAGGGATATTGAAATGATGATAAAATTTTAAAAGTGCTGGAGATCATTAATCATTTGAGAAATGCAAATTAAGACCACAATGAGACATTACTATACATGCATCAAAATAACACAAATTTAAAACATGACAAATACCAAATATTGATGAGAATGAGGAGAAGCTGATATTTTCATACATTGCTCATAGGAAAATAAAATGGTATAAGCACTTTGGAAAGTTAATTGTTTCAGAGTTCAATTTATAACCAGCAATTCTACTCCAAATTATATAGCCAGGAAAAATAAGGGTATAAATCCACAAAAATCCATGTAAAAAAATGTTCACAGGAGTTTTATTTGTAATAGCTAAAAATTGGAAAAGTCCAATTGCATATCAAAGAATGGATGTTAAATAATGGTATACTTAAAAATAATAATTCTACACAACAATAGGGAAGAATAAACAATTGCACATGTAACAAGATGGATAAATCTCATAATCATAGTAATGGATAATAAAAGTCAGACACAAAAACATAGTTTTATGTTTAAATTTAGATACAGTTAGCGAATTATATGAAGTTCAAACACAATTTGAAATTAGAATAGAATTATATCTGGGGAATATCATAACTTGTAAATTTACAGAAGGAAAACAAAGAGTGCTAAAAACATTCTGAATTTTGATCTAAGTGGCAATTACATAGATGTCATATATATATACATATATATACACACATATATATGTTGAAAATTTTTGTATATATGTATATATATACACACATATATTTTGAAAATTTTTTAACATTTTAAGAATGTTATCTTTAATATTAATATGCTAATTTTCACATTGTTTCACATATACACACACAACATTTAAGCTATATATGAAATTAGTTCTCTTCACAAGTTTTTTTTTTAGTGTATTTATCCAATTTAAAACAAATAACCAAGCCAGCTTGTCTACGTACCAAAAATAAATAAATAAATAAATAAAAAATCCTATTTTCAATGAGATTATGTCTTCCTATCCAGGTACAGAGTCTATTCATTCATTTGTTTAAGTGGTCTTTACGTTCTGTGAATATTTAAAATTGTTTCTGAATAAAGGTATTACACAACTTATTATTTTTTAACAAGATATATGTTGGTTTGTATGATATCTATTATAAATGTAGTTGCTATTTTTTAAATTTCTGCAAGTAATGATAGTTTTATATTTTTCTTTCCCAGTTTGTAGGATTTAAAACTATTTTTTTCCTATTTACATTAGCTAGTAGCATCAAACATTTTTTTCCTATTTACATTAGCTAGTAACATCAAATGCAAGTTATGATATGAGCTATTCTTTTCTACTTCCCAGTCTCCAGGGAAAAGCTTTCTGGACTTGACCACTAATTATAATTGTTGAAAATTTGTTTTAACATTTTAAGAATGTTATCTTTAATATTAATATGCTAATCTTCACATTGTTATCACGAACATGTATGGACTTTTATAAATTTTTTCATCTACTGTGAAGAGAATAGGGTTTGTATCCCTTATTATTTTAATATAGTTTATCAGCTTTAATATGATAGGCTTAGCCATGGTTTTCTTTGTATTTATTTTGCCTCATCCTTTTAGAGCTTTTTAAAAAATTTTTATTTATTTGAGCGAGTTCCTACATGCACATGAGTAGGGAGGAGGCAGAGAGAGAGAGAGAGAGAAAAGCAGACTCCCCACTGAGTGGGGAGCAGGGCTGGATTCCAGAACCCTGAGATCATGACCTGTACTGACATCAGATGCTTTAACTGGCTGAGCAACCCACACACCCCATAAGTTTCTTGATTTATCTTGATGTATACCTGTGAACAAATTTGGAAATTCTTGTTTGATATCCATTGCAATATTGTTTTTCCCCCATTTTTATTCTCTGCCCTTTATGAGAATCTAATTCCATACATTACTAATTTATTTCTGTATTGCTTTTCTATACTTGCCCAGATCGAGCATATTTTTGCTCTCCTTCTTTCATTTCACTTGTTCTTTTTTGTGATATGCCCAATCTGCTGTTAAATGTATCTGAGTTCTGAATTTTTAACACTAGATTTTAAAATCTACTTGTGATCATTCCCCAAAGTGGGTCATCTGTGAGTCTATTAATATTATCCTGCTTTTTCTCTTAGTTCTTTTTCTTCACATGCCTGATTATTTTTTACAGAATGCCAGACATTTAACATTTTAAAGGCTCTGTGTGATTTTTTTTCTTCCTCTAAGAGATTTCTATTTATCCTCTGATGAACGAGTGAAGGCAAGAGGGACTGAGTTCAGAAGAAGCTGAGTTACAGCTTTATAGAAAGTGTGTGCCCTTGAACTTCTGTAGGGAATGCACATAACCCTAATTGTATAGCCTACATCTATTTCCAACTGAGGTATGGGATATTTTCTCAAACTTTTCCTTTTGGAAATTCAGAAATTTCTGGAATTTTTTTTTTTTAACACAATGCTACCAGACTATGGAAAACTTTGCTCCACACGTTAGTGGTTCTTGGTACTTCTTATCTTATTGCCCTGTGCATCTCAAGAATTTGGTATGCTTCAAGTGGAAAACTGGCACAGTATCAATATCACCTTGCTGGGATTCCTGTCTTAAAAGATGAATACCTATATTCCAATTTCCTGACTACGTTTACAGTTCAAACTCCAATTTATAACTCTCCACTCTTGAGAACTTGCCAAAATTCTGCCCCTTTGAAAAAAGCCCTCTGTCTAAACTCACTCCCTAGATTCTTGGTCTTTCCATACACCAATAATGGCAGACATACTGAGAGGAAGAGTGGCTACCAGAATATCACATCAATTCTCTGTGGTTCCCTTGCCTCCGAGATTTTGGGCTTTCAAATTTTGCTCAACGCTGGGGAAAATCCTTTACCATTCCTTGTGTAACTGACTGATGTGTTTAAGGGAATATGATAACATGCTGACCTCTTTATCAATAACATATTGGAAATAGTCTAGTTTGGGTCTGACACTACCACTCCATCTGTTTCTCCACAATTCTGTAGAACTAAGTAAGAGTCCCATATGGATAACAGCAGCATTGGCCCAAAGGTTCTTGCAGAGAATAACATAAACTAGACATTTTGTCACTAATTACACAGTTCCAAGACTAGCATTGTATTTTCTAGTTTTTTTAAATTAAATGAAAATATGAAACGACAGATAACATATACTATTATTTCATATAATCCATTACATTTTTTAAAAAGGAAACAGGTGTCACAGTAGGCATAAAAAAGTAAAATATTGCCCAGTCATTAATTTGAAGGAAATATCTCTTAGAAACTCTTGGATGGGGAAAATTGGACATCCACATGCAGAAGAATGAAACTAGACCACTCTCTTTCACCATATACAAAGATAAACTCAAAATGGATGAAAGATCTAAATGTGAGACAAGATTCCATCAAAATCCTAGAGAAGAACACAAGCAACACCCTTTTTGAACTCGGCCATAGTAACTTCTTGCAAGATACATCCACGAAGGCAAAAGAAACAAAAGCAAAAATGAACTATTGGGACTTCATCAAGATAAGAAGCTTTTGCACAGCAAAGGATACAGTCAACAAAACTCAAAGACAACCTACAGAATGGGAGAAGATATTTGCAAATGACATATCAGATAAGGGGCTAGTTTCCAAGATCTATAAAGAACTTATTAAACTCAACACCAAAGAAACAAACAATCCAATCATGAAATGGGCAAAAGACATGAACAGAAATCTCACAGAGGAAGACATGGACATGGCCAACACGCACATGAGAAAATGCTCTGCATCACTTGCCATCAGGGAAATACAAATCAAAACCACAATGAGATACCACCTCACACCAGTGAGAATGGGGAACATTAACAAGGCAGGAAACAACAAATGTTGGAGGGGATGCGGAGAAAAGGGAACCCTCTTACACTGTTGGTGGGAATGTGAACTGGTGCAGCCACTCTGGAAAACTGTGTGGAGGTTCCTCAAACAGTTAAAAATAGACCTGCCCTACGACCCAGCAATTGCACTGTTGGGGATTTACCCCAAAGAGACAAATGCAATGAAACGCCGGGACACCTGCACCCCGATGTTTATAGCAGCAATGGCCACGATAGCCAAACTGTGGAAGGAGCCTCGGTGTCCATTGAAAGATGAATGGATAAAGAAGATGTGGTTTATGTATACAATGGAATATTCCTCAGCTATTAGAAATGACAAATACCCACCATTTGCTTCAACGTGGATGGAACTGGAGGGTATTATGCTGAGTGAAGTAAGTCAGTCGGAGAAGGACAAACATTATATGTTCTCATTCATTTGGGGAATATAAATAATAGTGAAAGGGAATATAAGGGAAGGGAGAAGAAATGTGTGGGAAATATCAGAAAGGGAGACAGAACGTAAAGACTGCTAACTCTGGGAAACGAACTAGGGGTGGTAGAAGGGGAGGAGGGTGGGGGGTGGGAGTGAATGGGTGACGGGCACTGGGGGTTATTCTGTATGTTAGTAAATTGAACACCAATAAAAAATAAATTAAAAAAAATAAAAAATAATAATAAAAAAAAATGAAAAAAAAAACAGCTGAGAGACGATACACACAGGCCATCTTTGGCTCATTTATGTGAATGTGTATGTGCATGTGTGTGCGGGCATGCACACCTGCGTGTTTATCTAATTTTATCACCTGTGTAGGTTTATGTATCCACCACCACAGTCAAGGTACTGAGCAGTGTTAATGCCCTAAAGTTCCTTCCTGTTGACATTTTATAACCCACTGCTAGCCTTCACCTCTCCCCACCATGGCCACCCACAGGCAATGACTAGTTTGTCCTCCATTTCTTAAGTGTTGTTATTTCAAAAATGTTTTGTGAAAGAAATCATGTAATCTCCTTGAGGTTTTTTTTTTTTTTTTTTTTTTTTTTTGTCAGCATAATTTCCTGGAGATTCCTCCAGGCTCTGTTCCTCATGCCTTATTACTGGTTAGCATCCCATGGGCTAGAGGTATCACTCTTTAACTATTCACATAATGGAGGGCCTTTAGCTGTTCCAATTTTGGCTATTACAATAAAGTTGCTGTGAACATTTGTGTAAAAAAAAAAAAAAAAGAAACTCTTGGATGATGTCAGAAGGAAAAAAATAAATAAAAAGGAAGGAAGGAACCAAGAAGTATTAGTACAGAAGATTTCTAAGCCTAAGGGAAAACTAAGAAACTTTAGGTAGAATTACAATCAGTGTAAAGAGAGGAGTTTGAATGTATTTCCTTAGCAAAATGGAGAGAGTGGTCAGAGAAGTACAGGTGAAATAGGAGCAAGAAACTATGTTAAAAAGTGGAGGAATTATAATAGATTTCATGACAAGGCCAGAGAGCTTCTCATCATCAAACCCATAACTGTGTTCATTCTAATTTGAAGTTTACCAACTTGGTCTGAAGTTTTACTTTTTTTAAAAACATTTTCTGTGTGTATGGAATTTAATGTCATTATCAAGTCAGAAGAAATAGAATTGGAAATATTACAAAGTAGTAACACGTCTCTAGAAAAAGCAAAAGTTTTCAATTTTTCATAGTGTTAAGTCATTTCACTTCTAACATGTTCTTACTTGCTTTATGACTTATTGATGAAGAATTGGAAAAGTGGAAACTATGAAAGAATAGAATTCTTTAGTGACTTTGGTCCTTAAAAAGAGCAATAGCTAACAGAGCTTATGCAAAGGAAGGAAGGCTCATGGATCCTCAAGCATGTGAAATATCTGCCCTGAATATTGCCACTGGATTTACTGACTTTCAGATATAAGATTATTTTATTTGCAAGTCTTGCTAGAGGGAAAAAAAAAAGACATGGTTCTAGGAATCTCATAAGAAACCAAGTGTCCAGGAAATTTTCAGCTCAGTTTTTTAGCTGTAGCATATCACGTCTGTGGAAGGTTGAAGAGTTTATCTGAAATGAGCTTCTGAACCTTTCAAGGTTTCTAACATAGTTTTGGTACAAAACACATTTTCCTTTGTCACAATCTGGAATGTGGAAATACCCTCTCAGTGAACCAATATCAAATGTGACAGTCAGTCTGGTATTAGCAAAACATTTATTTATTTTTTTCGAAAAATCCATCAATCAAAGAAATGAAAGTTAGGGGATTTGATGGGCTGCACCTATATGCCAGTGTGCTAATGGATTTTGTCAATAAAGAATACTCACAAACATGAATCACTCTATGGCATATATGTTTGTGTTTTCTAAAGAAAAATTATTTAACTCTTCAATAAAGACACTGCTTTTTTTAAAATTTTGTCTCCCCCTCCCTTAACTCAGAATTCTGACACCTTTAGAGTCAGAAACAAAAGGGGGGGGGGGCTGTTAATTTATTGTAAAGTCAATTTCATGCTTAAATTACATGTTATATTGGAAGATGTGAAGATATCAAATTATGGGGGAAAAACCAAAATGGTTATTGGAAAATAATTGTTATGTATTAATTTATTTTAAAGTGATTAATAAGTATTTTACTTTGAAATAATTTTAGATTTACAGAAGAATGACAAATACAATATGTAGCCTCCATTCAGCTTCTTCTAATGTTAACATCTCACATAATCATAGGGTATTTATCAAAACTAAGATTTTGTGACAATACTAAACTACAAATTTAATTTGAATTCCAACAGTTTTCCCAGCAGTGTCCCTTTTTTTCTCTTACTGGATCTAATCTAGGATACCATGTTGCAATTTGTCTTTATGTTCCTAATCTTAGTTTCTTAAAATTTTCTTGATTTTTATGATATTGATACTTTTAAAGAATACTAGTCAGGTATTTTGTGGAGAATCCTAGAATATTTATTTGATGTTTTCCCATGATTAGAGAGGATTATAGACATAGAAATGAAGACCACGCAGGTAAAATGCCATTCTCATCACATTATATCAGACAGTAAATGATATTAAGATGACATTTAATGGTGACATGACAGTTGATTACTTGGGTAAGACAGTTTACTGGTACTCTCTCTTGTAAAGAAGCTACTTTTTATTATTACTTTTTTTATTTCTTTGTCCCCTACTCTTTTCTTTGAATGTGAATCATTAAGTTTATCTATCCCATACTGGTGAAGGAAGGAGAGGTAGTAAATAAATGCCACCTCCTGAAGAAAAAGTATCCAGATATATTATTTTAAATCCTTCTATAAGAATGATTTCCCTCGTTTCTTTTTTATTCAATATTTTCATATCAGTATGGAATAATCTATTTATTCTTTAAGTTATTATAAGATAATAGTGCTACTTATTTTGTTGTTCAAGTAGTGACACATCTTTCATGTTGACTCCTGTGTATATTTGACCTACCCCCTTATTATTTATATATTTCTTTGTTTTCTTTATTTTATTGAAATATATCTGACATTGTGTAAGCTCTTTAAAATTTTTTAAAAACACATTGTATACATTTTAGGTATACAGCATATTAATTTATATCATTTATATATTGCAGTATGATTTCCATTGTGGCACTAGATAGCACCTTTATCACATCATATAATTACCATATATTTTTTGTGTTGGGAATCAGAGTTTCTTAGCAAGTATGATTATAATACAACATTGATATCTATAATCACTATACTGTGTATTGTATCTCTAGGAGGTGTTTGTTCTTTCTTTCTTTCTTTCTTTCTTTCTTTCTTTCTTTCTTTCTTTCTTTTTTTTTTTTGTCTGTTAATTGCAAGTTTGTACCCTTAAATATCTCTTCTAGTCTGCCATCCACCACTCCTTGGTGACCACCATTTTACTCTCTGTTGTCATGAGGTTTTCTTTTTTTTTTAATTCCATGTATAAGTGATACCATACAGTATTTTTCTGACTTATCCGACTAAGCATAATGCCCTTAAGATCTATCAGTGTTGTTGCGAATGGCAAGATTTCTTTCTTTCTCATGACCGAATAATATTTCATTGTGTGTGTATGTACACATCTTACATCTTTTTTATCTATTCATCTGTCAATGGGCACTTCTGTTGTTTCTATATGTTAGCCATTGTGGATGATGCTACAATAAACATAGGAATGCAGATATCTTCTCAATATCCTGTTTTCATTTCCTTTGGCATATACCCAGAAATGGAATTGCTATATCTTATGGCAGTTCTGTTTTTAACTTTTAAGGAAATAAGGAAATGTCATACTGTTTTCCATGTGTCTGCCCCAATTTGCATCCCTACTGACAGTGTACAAGAGTTCTCTTTCTTCTACATCTTTATAAATACTTGTTATATCTTATTTTCTTGATTATAGTCATTCTAAAAGGTGAAATGTGATAGCTTATTGTGGTTTTGATTTGTATTTCCCTGATGATTAGTTATAGTTAACAACTCCAAGTAACTGTTGCTTATTTTTATATCTTCCTTTGAAAAGTGTCTATTTAGTTCCTTTGCCCATTTTTAAAATTGGTTTGTTTGTTTTTTGTTATTGAGTTCTCAGTTCTTTATATATTTTGGCTATTATCCCCTTAGCCAATATATGGTTCGCAAATATTTGTTCCCATTCAGTAGGTTGTCTTTTCCTTTCGTTGTTTGTTTCTGTTGCTATGCTGAAACTTTTTAGTTTGATATAGTCCAATGGGTTAATTTTTCATTTTTGCTGTTTGTGGTCTTAATGTCATATCCAAAAAATCATTGCCAAGACCAATGTACAGATGTGTTTTCTTACTTTACATTTCAGTTTCTTCTTTTATTTTCCTTGCCTCATGTTCTAGTTCATTTTAATGGATAATAGTATTTGGAAATCAAGATCTGAGGATGGGTTTGTTCATTGTTACTGGGGTGTCATTGTTTCTAGGCCCCTCAGCTGGTGGATCAAAGAATATAAGTGTATATAGAAATGTGCACACGTACACTCAGACATCGGTATCCACCTGTGTATATCTATCCTCTATCATCTGTCTGTACTAAAATAAACATTAATTCATATAGCTATTCTAATCTAGCACCATCAGATTCATTCTAGCCTCCCTTCTTGCTTAATTGTAAGTTATTTCTCTGATAGTGAAAAACCTGGCTCCCATAATCTATAATTTATGTAGTTATTTGTTCAGCCTCGGATATATATTAATTTCAGAATTGGCAAACATTACTTCTGTGTGGAAAAAAAATAAACCAGGGTACAAGTTGGTAGATATTTTTTTGTAAAGAGCTAGATTTACATTTTACATTTGAAAATGTAAAACCATTTTTACCTTGCTGGCCATATAAAAACAGATGGTGGAGAGATTTTGCTCACAAGTTAGTTTGATAGCCCTTGAAAGAGTTGCAGCATTTATGTATAATCCCTTAGCCGTTAAAGACATCATTTTGGGGATACCTGGGTGGCTTAATTGTTAGGCATCTGCCTTTGGCTCAGGGCATGGTCCCTGAGACTGGGATTGGAATAGAGTCCTGCATTGATTGGGTTCCCTGTAGGGGGCCTCTTCTCCCTCTGCCTGTGTTTCTCCCTCTCTCTTTGTGTCTGTCATGAATAAATAAAATCTTTTAAAAAATCATTTTCCATAGTTCCTTTGGCCAGCTTTTTACTCCACCCTTTCAGTGAGATTATACCATACATTTCTGTTAGTTTAAGATTCCCCAATTAGATGATCTAGTTTGTACTTCAAGCATAATCAACATCATAAACTTGATATATTTTGTTTCTTATTAATTATCTTATAACTCCTTTAACTATGTAAGATGTGTAATTCATCAAATTAAAAAAAAGTATTTGTTTCTCACTACTAAGGTTGCAATAAAAGAATTGCCTCAGTAGAAATGCTATTACAGTGGTATAAATAATCATTTCAGGAAAAAAAATTTCATGCCTCATTTAATCTTCATGTTTGGATCAGTAAAAGCAGCAGGAATCATTTTGAGACTATGGAATGTGCCATTTTTTCCCCGCAAGATATAATTGACATATAATATGGTGTAAATTTAAGGTGTATAGCATGTTGGTTACCAGGGGCTGGGGTGGGAACACTGGGAAATGTTTAAGGCTACAAATTTGTGACTAAGGGAGAAATTGCCATTTTACATTGTTGTAGACAGAATTCTAAGATGTCCCTGAAGATTTTCCACCCCTGATATCCACTCTATGTATCATCTCCAGAAAAGTTTCTATAGTAGATTTTATTACCATTATTATGTTATATGTCCCAGTTGACCTTTAGATAGAAAGATTATATGAGGAGGCCTGACTTAGTCTCATGAGCCCTTTAGAAGCTGAAAGTTTTCTCTAGCTGGCTATAGAAAAAGTCAGTGATTTGAAGTATAAGACAGCTATGATGCATCATTAGTGGCTCGATAATGAAGTGGCCACATGCTAAGGTAATGGAGACCTCAGTTCTATGCCCACAAGGAACTGAATTCTGCCAACAACAAAAACAAGCTTGGAAGTGGATTTTTCCACTCAAAAACATACCCCAGCTGCAACATTGATTTCAGCCTTGTGGTACTTAGAGCAAAGAATCCCAGCATTGTGTGTTGGAATTCAACCTATGGGCCTCTGTGCAAATAAACAAGTCTAATTTTTAGTTCCTGTGTTACTCATATAATTTGTTATGCAGAAATATAAAATTAATATATATATATGCTATAAAAACAGAGACCCAAGGTAATTTTAACGCCTAAGATAATTTCCTAACTGTTCTGGAAATCTTAGTATATTATAGAAATTAGAAGTCTGTTGTTTTCTCTTTTAGAGAATTGATAAATCTCACATCTGGGTTGATTTACCCAAGAAAGTAGAACTATTTGTGTTAGGTCACAGAAGATAATGCAATTGGACTACTCTTAAAGTGTTCCATAATCAATGTAACATACTATGTTGTTCTTGATGAGGCTATATTTGTCATTTTATATTCATTTTTCCCATTGTAATACTTTAATCACACTGTTAAAATTTGGAGAACATAATTTGAAAGAATTCACAATCTCTCAGTTTGGGAACTCATATAATGACAAGTTTAGGTTATTTTTCTATATGTCATTGGCTCTCAACAATTAAAATCATTCATGCTGTAGCTGAAAGCCAACGAACTATAAAGTACTTTGAAATAAAAGTAAATATTGTAGCACCTTGCTTTGCAATAAGAATAATCTGCAATGATCTTTTTTCCCCTCTATATTGAATTTGAAGTTATTAGAAGTACCAGTTTAAGCTCAATTTGATTCTCTGTTCCTCTTAACTAGAAGTAACTCTCTAACCTAAAGGAGGGGGAGTTTTAGGACCACATATAAGGAGAGATAAATGTTCATAAAATAGTAACATGATAATCTCATCCTTATTTTGTTGAGTATTTATCTGACCTCCCCCCCCCCCCCGCCCCCTGCCGAAATATGTGCTGGCCCTTTGACTGCTTTGATCATAAAATGTGGCAGAAGTGATATTCTAGGTGTCTGGCAGCTTCTGCTTTTATGCCTCGGGTGAAATGAGTCACTATAGTGTCTCAACTATCCTTGAGATCATCTGCTTTAAGGATGACCAACAAGCCACACAAAGGAACTATGTGTAACTAAGAGATATGTATGACAAGTCTTCAGTTATATAAAGAGACATTGATTATAAGTGAAAAAGCCATTTTGGATAGTCCAGCCCTCACAGAAACCATGTGGGGAGGGGCAGGGGAGCCATTCTCATGGAGGTAAACCATTTTCTGCAATCTCTCCCCCAGTTCCAGAATCATGGGCAAATGATGTATTGTTGTGGTTTTGAGTGCTACATTTTGACACATAGGAGTAGCAGTGACTTTAAGTGTTGATGTATTCCTTCTTTCTCTGGATGAATTCCCTATGCTCTTATTTAACAAAACTTTCCACTTGTGATTATGGGCCATCTCTCCTACCAAATAAAGGAGGTGTCACTTTTTTCTACCTGCTTTCTCTACCATCATCAATATTTTCCCCTTTCAAATAGATAATTCTTAGCATATAAATATACCTCTGTTTCTTCTATTATCTTAAAAAATAGTTTAAGTAATTCTCATGACTCTATATTTCTTTCTAGTTACTGCCCCCCCCCCTTTTTTCCTGATCCCTTTTATAGGGCAGTAGTTTAAGAGAGTTATCTGACATAAGATAATATTCCTATGTTACCATTCTCTTGAATCCAATCTAGTCAGGCATTCCCTCTGTTTGCCTAGGAAAATGTTTTGGGGAAGATGACTAATTATCTCTAGGTTGCTAAATCCAACAAAAAATTTTCATCCTCATATTCCTTCTCTTACCAGTAATATTTATACATTTGATTACTCCCTCTTCCTTAGTTTTCAGGATTTGCACTCTCCTGGTTTTCCTCTTCTCATTATCCTTCTCTTCTCCTCTCATTTCTAACTTTCAAAGTTGACATCCTCAAGGCTGAGTCTTTGGTACTACAATTCTATATCTATACCTATTTCCTTATAAATATTAAGATTTACACATATATCAATAGATCAGTTCTTGTTTGAATTCTAAATCTGTGTATCCATCTTTCTTCTTGCCATATATTCATCAGTATTCAATAGACATGTAAAACTTAATATGTCTAAACATAAACACTTTTCTCCCAGAATTGACTGCTCACACAATTTATTCAGATACTTTTCTTTTTGCCAAAAGTTGTTTTTATTATTATTATTTTTAAATTGTTATTATTATCCTTTAGATCTCTTTTCTTCTCTTTTATACTGTCAGTAAAACCTATTAGCACTACTTCTTATCACCTTCACACTGATCCAAGCCACTCTTCTCTAGATTGAAACAGTTCTATTTTCCCCTAATTTTTCCTTAAATGGATCCCTAATGTATATTTGACACCTTGCACTTAAATGAAAATAAGTTACTTATTTTTTAATGTTTGTTTCTGTTCAAACACTGAAACATCTTTCTCTTTTAACTCAGAAATAAAACCAAAGAACTTATACAAGACCCTCCCTGCTGGTCCTCAATAAGCCATATACCCTCATCTCAGAACCTTTGAATTTAGTGTTCCTTTGGCCTAGAATGATTTATCCCCCTGTTTTCCATTGGGGAAAACAATGTATGGGCAAACACATTTAGCTTTTTCAAATGTTATTTCAGTGAGTCCTTCTATGATCTTCCTATTTAAGATTTACTCTCCTCTATGGTAAATTTTCTATTCTATCTTGTTTATTTTTCTGCACAACATATGTTATATGCATGTGCATGTGTGTGTAAATGTGTGCGTGTGTGTGCGTGTGTGTGTGTGTGTGTGTGGCTTATTTTATAATCAAGAGACTTTGCAAATTAGAATACATAACAATGAAGGTAGGGATTTTTTTTGGTTTGTACAATCACTGCTGAATTCCTTGAATTAAAATCATGCCTATGGGGCAGCCCAGGTGGCTCAGCGGTTTAGCGCCGTCTTCAGCCCAGGGCCTGATCCTGGAGACCCGGAATCGAGTCCCACGTCGGGCTCCCTGCATGGAGCCTGCTTCTCCCTCTGCCTGTGTCTCTGCCTCTCTCTCTCTCTCTCTCTGTGTGTCTCTCATGAGTAAATAAAATATTTTTTTAAAAAAAATCATGCCTACTACAAAGACACACTTAATAAGTGTATGATGAACTAATGAATGAATATGATAAAACTAATAGCATAAGGAAACTTTAGGGTTTTAATAAGAAACAAAAAGATCATAAAGTAGATGAAGTTGTTTGAAATTCTAAAGATTTAAATCTTGTAGTCAGCCTTTTATTTTTCTGAAAAGAAATATAATAGGCCTCAGATTTGAAGATCTGATTACAGGTCTCAATTTATGGACTATACGTATAAGGTACAAGCTTTGCTTGGGAAGCTGTTTTTTCACAAAGTTAATTTTTCTTCACATTTTTTTTCTGCCATAATATTGGAAACCTTTCATGATTCCTCATATGTATCGCTGATTTTTTTATGTTTGTTTTTGTTGTGTGTGTGTGTTTAAGACATACCTTAATAGATGACTAAACATAAAACCATTTTTTTTATTTGACCAGAATATGTTCAAATCAAATTATTTTTAAAGATAATTTTTTAGTCTTATAACACCTCAAAACAAATTAATAGGATTTTCACAGTGATTTACCCTTGACTTTTATAAAAGGATTTTAATGATTTTACATTAGGTAATTATTAAAGAAAAAAAAAATTTGCCCTAATTAGAAGTCTTGACACATCAAGTAACTTTTAGAGCACATGATCAATTCTCATTACTCTACATAATTAAGCATGTGTTATATTATATTGTAGACTAGTGTCTAAATTATAAGCAATAACAATAATAATTTTACCATTATTAGATAATTTTAAAGATTTATTCTTTTTAAATTTAAATGTAGTTTAATCAACATATATGTATTATTAATTTCAGAGGTAGAATTTAGTGAGTCATCAGTTGCATACAACACCCAGTGCTCGGGATCCCTGGGTGGCTCAGCAGTTTAGCGCCTGCCTTCCGCCCAAGACATGATCCTAGAGTCCCCAGATGGAGTCCAATATCAAGCTTCCTGCAAGGAGCCTGCTTCTCCCTCTGCCTGTGTCTCTGCCTCTCTGTTTCTCTCTGTGTCTCTCATGAATAAATAAATAAAATCTAAAAACAAAACAAAACAAAACACCCAGTGCTCATTACTTCAAGTGCCCTCTTCATCAGTGATTTATACCTATGGTTCTTGGTATTTTGGATATATTTTCTCTGATATCTTCATCAACCTTATTGATATGTGTTACTATTCCCATTTTATAAAGAAAGAAGATATCAAATTTTATGTAAGTTGGTCAATATCACATCTAGTTAGTTACAGAGTTAAGTCTGGTTTAAAACCTAATGTTTTGGGTACTTTACTAGAATTTTTTCATATTTTCCAAATTCCTAGTAATTCCTACTTTTTCTCTTTTTATCATTTTATCTTGCTACATTGTGTTAATGTCTATAAGCGTCTTGATCCTCTTTTTTGAGCAAAATGCAAAATAAATTAATATAAGTAGCTTAAAAAAGTACATTAGTGAATTAATGCAGTATTAGCTATTTAACAGATAAAGATGTTAATGTAGTCTGAAATCTTTTCAGCTAGCTCATAGTGATTATAGAATTTTATAAGCTAGACTTCTAAAGAGATATGAATTCAAATTCAATTGTCTTTTTGCTTGTTCATACTTTTACAGTCTTATCCCATTGTTGTAATCAGATAGATTTTTTCAATTTCAGAAATTGTTTCTCAGTTCTTGAATTTTTATATTTTTGTTGTCTCTATTCTCTCTGTTAAGAGTCCCATCTATTTATTCATTATGACTATATTTTATTTTACTTTATTCAAACTACTTGTCAGTGCTACTTTCAAACCTTTTCTTGCTAGTTATCCTACCCAGTTTTTTTCCTTCTTTAGTGTCCAAAATTCATTATCTCTTGCTTAAATTATAGTAATAGCCTCCTAAATATTCTTCTTGATTTAATTTTCACTCATGAACAATTTATTCTCCACAAAACAGCCAAAGTGTTTTATTTAATAAAACAATAATCCTTACTCTCTTACTTAAAGCCTTTCAGTGGCATCCCATTGCATTTAATATAATTAAACTCATTATTTGGCCTGAAAGACCCTACTGTTCCATCAGAAGCCCTACCCTCTTGTTCACATCTCCTGCAACTTTTTTTTTTTTCAAGTGACAAACCAGCATCCTTATCAATGCTGGTCTTCTTTCTCTTCCTAGAACTCACAAAGCATGTTCCAGATTTGGGTTGTAAGACTAGCTGAAACCTTCTGCCAAAAACCTATTTCAGCC